>NW_027163597.1:0-213 GCF_002600585.1 Cystoisospora suis
AGTACTACACCTAGTACTCGTATTGTAGATGTAGGAGATGCAGTAGTTGGAGATCTAGTCGTTCTAGTAGTAGAAGTAGGTGTGATGGGTTACCTGCGACAATTCCCATGGTGGTCGGGAGAGAAGCGGCGCAGACGCCCTCCCTCTTAATTGCCTTCTCGTCTCCCTCTGTGGCTACTACATATGGAGGAGCACACTACAGACAAGCACAAA
>NW_027163598.1:0-1388 GCF_002600585.1 Cystoisospora suis
GGGGGGGGGGAGAAGGAGTAGTTGTTTTATTCCATATAGGATGAAAAACATCCTCAACAGCGATCACTGCTGCTCGTACTTTTATCTCTACTACTAGTAGTACGAAGATGACGATGAGGGGAAGAAGAACGACCCCCCTCTACTCCTAGCACGAGTAGTAGTAGTAGTCATAGGCATAGTAGTAGTAGCAGTCATAGTGGTAGGAGTCCTCCTCCTACTGCTACTACTACTAAAAATATGGCTACTCTTCTTCTTCTTCTTACTCCTACGACTACTACTACTATGATAATGACTACTACTACTACAACTACTGCTACTAGCAGTAGCACTCTTATCACTACGGAGACTCCTCCTCTTCCTCCTAGTCGTCGTGTCAGTATTAGTGTAAGTATTAGTCTTGTTGCTAGTATGGATAGAAGTGCGTCGTCTTCTTCTTCTCCTTCTTCTTGGGGTTCTTTTTCTTCTCGAGAGAGGAGGTCAACAAGAAGAAAGAGAAAGAGAGAGAGAGAGAGATATCGAGAGAGAGTGGCTCTCCATTATTACCAGCATCACCATTATCAAAACTCCTTCTTTTCTTTCTTTTCTTTCTTTCTTTCTTAGGTGTGGTGTGGATGAACAGCGGTGTGAGTGAAAATGCGACAAGCGGGCAGGTTCAAACATCCGTACCTGGACTACTCGCCTGCTTCCAGGTAAGGAAAAAGAAAGAAAGAGTGAGAAAGAAACATACCACGGAGAAGGAGAAGAAGTGTCTATTCGATCAGTCTCTTGGGTGGTGTGAGAGGAAGAATGCCTGCCTCAAGATTTCTTTCGTCTTCTGGTATTAGTGCGTCAGTCTTCTTTCTCTTTCTCTTCATTCATAGACAGAACCCTCACCCCGCTAGTCATCTCTTTTCTTCTCCTAGAAAATATGTGTACCATCTAGAGTCTCCACTCTGTCTCTCTTTCTTTCTTTCTGTTTTCCCCAACTCCTCCCTGTTGAGTGGAATATTTATCTTTCTCTCATTCTCTTTCGTATTTTCTCCGGAGATCTTGTTCTTTATCTTTTACCTTCACGCTTGTCCTTCCTTTTCTCTTTCCCTTGTGTATCTCTTTTCTGATAGCTTTCTTATCCCATTCTATCAAAGAGAGACAGCCAGTCACTCCTTCTTCACACATCCACTTGCCTCTGTAGACAATCCTTCTTTTCATTCATGCCTTCTTGACTATGTTGTGCTCCTTTCTTTCTTTTCTTCTTTCGTCCTTGCTTTCTCTTACCTTTCTTCTTGTCTCTCTTCTTTCATTCTTCCTCCATCTCTCATCTACCTCTCTGTCTCCTCCCCCTAGTCATCTCTGTCTCTTTCTATGTCTCTTTGTGCTTGTCTGTAGTGTGCTGATTGGGTTTTGTCATG
>NW_027163599.1:0-737 GCF_002600585.1 Cystoisospora suis
CGGGAGGCACGGGCAGGAGCTTGCAAGTACACGTGGGCTCTTATCCTGCCCCAGAAACAAGATGGCCCCCTCGGAGTGCTCACTGTCGGTCAGATAATAGGTAAGTTTCCTGAGAATCTACGTGGTCACCCCGTACGAGCGCAGCGTCACCTCGTTCGCTACGATCCATGGCCACAAGACTCAAAAACCGGCCTTCGGCGTGACGACGGTACAGTGGAGACTGTGCCACTACTTCCAGGTCAGCAGGCTGTTTGCGTTCTCGATTTTCCCCGTTCTGTCCATCCTCCGTCTTCGTGTGGTGGTGGTGGTGATGCAACCCGCTCGGATCTCTGATTAGAACGACGCCGTGAGCTGCCCCACCACCACAAGAAATGAGGTCGATAACGACCCCCAAAAAACGTTTCCAGGGGTAGCGCAGCCTGCTTTCTCCAGCCGCTCCCAGGCATATATATATATGTATGTCGTCGTCATTCCGGCCTGTTCGGTGCACGTGCCGACGCGTGTCAGCGACGAAAACGAAAGAAACCAACTGAAGGATTAGATGCTCTTGTTCTCATTCAAGAATCAGACACTGATCGTCCGTCCATGTCATCTTCTCAGTCTATCTATTTCTTGACCGCTCTCCATAAAGACGAATAAAAACAAACTGAAAAGAATTCACCATTCGAAGAACGAGAAAGCGAGAACAACAAAAAAAAGGATCGATCAAAAAGAGAAAACAAAACTTTTCCTTCCTT
>NW_027163600.1:0-244 GCF_002600585.1 Cystoisospora suis
AGTGGAGTGTTTCGATGTCGTCCGATTTTCGAGTGGACGGAAAGTAAAGTGTAACCGAGTTTGTGGGGTGAAGAAGTGGTGAAGACCAAAGAGAACTTGATGAAGAGGTCCAGGGGTGGTTCCTTTTTCCTTATCGTTTCCTCTCGTGAGAGTTGGTTTGACTTGGGGGCCGTTTTCGTGGTCCCGGGAGCGGATGTGTACGTGATTGGTACTTAGTGCTGGACCAGTCGAAGACGTGGTGAAC
>NW_027163601.1:0-200 GCF_002600585.1 Cystoisospora suis
AGAGAGAAAGGTAGAGAAATAGATCAGATATACACAAACCTTCACTCTCTCTCTTCTTCTGTTTACTGTTCCTTCGTGAAGCCCTTGCATCCACACAACTTTCTCATCTGTTGAAAACGTGGAGAAGACAGAAACGTCACGGGGTGCTGCTGCTTCCCTACGTAATTAGAAACAAAACTCTTCCTCTATCTATCTATCTA
>NW_027163602.1:0-2745 GCF_002600585.1 Cystoisospora suis
CTTTTGTCCTCAGAGTCGTGGGCCAGGACCGAGCCCACGACTCTGAGGACAAAAGTTGATGACGCCCACAGACGAGGCTGGCTAGCCGCCACCACGGCGTAAAGCGGCAGAAGGGCGAGACACGATGGAGGTAAGCTTCAGTAGTTTTGGCGAGCCGTTGTGGATCCGAACTCACGTTTGAAAGCAGACGAACAACTGTAGATGCGACAGGCGCAGGGCACTCGATAGATTCTCAAGGCTCCACAGTGTCCGCTATGACAGCTCTCCAGCCTCTAGTTTGGGTAGACGGGCGTAAGGTTGCTCTGATCGACCGGCACCCTTACAGACAGCGGGAGTACGGCTCTTACAAGCAGGCACACGGCGAAGCCGCGAGAGCCTGCAAAGCTACACGAAACACATAAACTGCTTCCAACTGGAGATCGATCCTCCGCGGCGCAAGCTTCCCGGAAGAGCGGTGCATGAATAACATGACGAAAGGTACTCCCTGTGAAGTGCCCACACACTCTTCCGAACAGAGGCCCACCGGCAGAGAGTGAAGTCCGCAGTCACCGTGTGCTCCGGCGGGCTTTAAATTTCCGAGCCCAGTGTAGTAATGGTGTCCCGGGCAGCAATGTCTGTCGAAGGTGCAATCCAACCGAGGAGGTCGTACCGAGCTAGAGCAAACCAGTGGCAGCTGTAAAGTGGGTCAGTCGATGTAGTGAGCTCAAATGACGTCGTTACATGCCGAAGGCTCCGAACAGAGCAACAGATGCATAAATGTAACTAAGGTTGCCCTTGTGGTTCTCTTGGCCGATGCAACGTTTTCTTATTATACGTCCCCGAATCAGGGAGACCAAGTAGCTGTCCGGCAAGACAGCCGATAGTCCTCCGGCTGCAAGTTATGAGGGCGATCCGTTCCCGTATTCAAGCCGGCACGTAACACTACATTTTTGTTTGGTGCCGGTCGCCGCCTGGCCGGTCGTAGCCTGTTCCCACCACCCACCAGGGATGTGGATGCGTCGCTCCGCCGTCAAGGGGGATGTGGGAGGTGCACGGCTACTGGCCGGGTGGCTGCGGGTGCATGGTCGCGGACCAGCGCAGCGGAAGCGACGCAACTTACTGCCGGCGCCAGTTCTTGGGTGAATCGACTCATTTCTTTTTTCTTGGATCTTCTTCTATCAGTTTCACCAGGTACGGAGAAGTTTTTTTGTAGAGAATTTGTGCTTGTCGGGAAGCTAGTAGAGCACATGTTCGGGCTTGCAGCAGGGCAGGAGACGTGTTCTGTTCGGTGTCATGTTCGATTTCAACACTGGGCAGGTGATGCCGGGCGGGTATGGGGGGAAGGGTGAAATCGGCAGTTTGCAGGCGGCAAATCAGAATCTCCCGGAGCGTTGTGCTGGTGGCAGATCTCTTTGTTGCAACTGATTTGCGTTATTTTGGTGCCGTGGGGGGTGTGGTTGTCTGCCCTTTCAGATTCTGCCTCACTCCTGTCTTATCTCAAAAGATGGAGGAGCAAACGCAAAGGGGCCACTGCAAGTGGTTTGATTCCAAGAAGGTGGGTACAGTGTTCGAACCAGCCTGGTACTGTTTTCTCGGGGTGCTAGTAGCTAGCTGTGAGTTCGGTATCGAAGTGGGGGGGGGGTTCCTTTTTGTCGAGAGGCCACAAGAGGTTTCCCATCGTGTGTGTGGTTTCAGGGTTTCGGTTTCATCACTGCCGAAGATGGTACCGATCTCTTCGTCCACCAGACCGAGATCAAGGCCCAGGGTTTCAGAAACCTTGCCGAGGGCGAGAGTGTCGAGTTCCGGGTGCACGTTGGTCACGACGGAAAGAGGAAGGCGGTCGGCGTGACGGGTCCTGGCGGCGACTACGTTCAGGTGCGTTCGTAGCGGGACACGGCACACTTAGAAAGCACTAGGGGGCATTTCTCTCGCAGCTTGTGGCACCTTGATGGCTCACGTTGCCTGGGGTAGACTTCTATGAAGTGTTGTTTCATGTGTGCCTCAGGGTGAGTCGCGCCGGATGGATGGCGGGCGCGGTGGCTTCCGTGGTGACGGCGCTGGTCCTCGATACGGCGGTGGAGGCGGCGGTGGTGGATACGGTGGAGGATACAACAACGGTTACGGCAATTCAGGAGGAGGGAACTACGGGTACTGAAAGAAAGCTACGAAGCACCACACATCTGATTGTGGGCGTATACCGTGTGTCAAGCAAGCTGTTCGAAAGTCGTTGTCTGCTGCCTGAGCGATTGGCCAACAGGTCCTCGTCCAGTTGGAGTTATCTTCTGATGCAGTATCTCGTTCCGTCGACAATCTTCGTCCCAGTTTATCAAAGAAGCTTCAATTATGCTGACAGGTTTCAAGTCTTACTTCGAGAGTTAACTGTAGTTTACTGTGAGGGAACACCGTTCTTGTAATAGCATGTGAGTGAAGCAACAGTAAAAGGATTTGCAACAAAATTCCGTGGCTCGGTCATTTCAAACCACAGCGCGAAGTTCGGACTCACCTGTTTTATTACTTTGCTTTAAAGAGTTCCTCGGCAATGTATACCGATCAGAAATTTAACCCACTTGAATTAAGGCTTTACTATGTTCGTTTCGGTTTTCGTTAAGTCATAATCGTTGATTTTGATTCCTGGAGTAACACCTTCCTTATCTGTTGCCTGGAGGGGTGCTGCAAAGGGTAATTTGTGGAACTTTTAGTAAAGTGGTCGTCATCGTGCCGGGTCAGTTTCCTCTTTCGTTGAATATCTTCACTTGGCGAGACGTG
>NW_027163603.1:0-327 GCF_002600585.1 Cystoisospora suis
GATAGATAGATAGATAGATTAAAGATAGATTAAAGATAGATAGATTAAAGATAGATTGAAGATAGATAGATTAAAGATAGATAGATATAGATGTGCCATCTCTTTCCTATCTCTACCTCATTCTGACTTTCCTCGTCCTTTGTTGCTGTTTCGATGTCTTGCATATTCCTCAATTTTGCTAAAGAAAAAGGAGAACTATCAAGTTATGAGGTTACACAATATGACATAGAGAGAGACGATACAAATACAGTCGCGCAAGACGATTTTAGCCTTTGAAAAGATGGATGAGAGTGTAGCTTATTTCTTCTTTCTTACCTTGGAGAGAGA
>NW_027163603.1:615-915 GCF_002600585.1 Cystoisospora suis
AATGAGAAAGAGAAGAAAGAGGCGTCGGCGCCATTATTTATTATCAGGCATAGCAAACACCTGTGGGCGTTCTTCTCTCCTCTATCAACACTCTCCTCTATCAACACCTAACCTAACTAGGGTTCACGGTTAGCCTAACTAGAGCCTTCACGGTTCGGCGCCAGATGGAAATGCACATACACCGCTCTACGACTCCTTCCCCCAGCCCCGCAGTGCACAGAAGGATGTGAAGATAGCAAGATATCATGACTTGCATTAAAACATAGGAGACGAATCACAAGAATGAAAGGGAGCAACAGG
>NW_027163603.1:1180-2601 GCF_002600585.1 Cystoisospora suis
AGAAAGAAAGAAAGAAAGCTTTCTTTCTTCCCTATATGATGGTCAGGCACGGCTAGATGGAACAAACATGAAAGCAAGAGACATACATTAAGGCCTCTACCTATCTCTCTCTGACGCAGACTCGCATACAGAAGAAGGAATCTTCCAGGCATCTTGAACGCCTGGAAAAACGCCACTAGGAGAATCATCCTGCAACTACATCCTCCCATTGAAATACTTCAGAATAAGAAGCAGGAAAGACCTCTTATTGGTTTACTTCATAAAGAACACGCTCTCTCCCATCTGGAGGGGCTTGACGAGAAGCTCAGCCCGTCGAAATACCTTAGAGAGATCCTCATCTCCCCTCTCTTTCTCTACCCCGGAGTTGGATTGCTAAGTCGACTTGTTAAAAAGCCATTCTTTGGCAATATGAGAGAGAAGGAAGAAAAGAAACAAAAGGAAGATGGAAGAGAAAAGCAAAGCAGAAGACGAAGAAGAAGAAGACGATCTAAAAACTTCTCTAGGGTCAACTGTAGGTCGCTAGTCCATAGGTGCGTAGGGGGGTGTACAGCTTACTTGGTATGATTAACTACGGGGAGTTGTTTCATGCCCTTCGCATTGTCAGGAGAGGCATCTGCGGCGTTGAAATCTCCGAATTCATCATCAGACAAACCACCGCCTCCTGCTCTCATTCCTTTCTTTCTCTTGGCCCGACTAAGAGCCTGCTGCTGACTCTCCTATAGGCACGCATCACCCCGTCACATCAAGCTTATCTCCACTCCTGAGATGTACGTATGTACGTAGACACATCTACATACAGATACCCTTTCTTTCTCTTTCTACCTCTCTACACACATCTTGGAGATTATACCGCGAACCCTGTCTATATAGAGAGAAAGGGACATCCTTGGTTTCTCTTCCTATCTTCTTACACGTCTCCCGTAGATACAGCAAACCCCTGTCTCTCTGGAGAAACAGCTCACGACAATCTACACGTCACGAGACAGAGTATCTATGTGTCCATCTCCGTAGCTCTCTCCCTCTCTATATATGGATATACGTATATATCTGGATATGTATATATACACATATGCATGTAAATGGTCTTTCGCCCATCCCTGTGTTCGTGCCTCTATGCATACCTTGTGACGCTGATCGAGAATATAAGCATAACTATCCGCTAGGGGGTCATCGTCATCATGAAAGAACCGTTCGTGATGCTTCTGTTGTTCCTGGTCTGCATCTCCTCCTCTTTCCCCTCTCTCTCTTCCCGTGGCTTCTTGATCTTCTTCACCTCCCCCCCGTGTATGAGAACGACGACCTTCTTCTGCTTCTTCTTGAAGTTCTTTCTCTCTTCTCTCTTTAATAGCTGCATCTTCAGCGGCTACTTGTCTAGAGATTGTTGACATATACGCATCTAATGGATCATCTTCTTCTCCCCC
>NW_027163604.1:0-345 GCF_002600585.1 Cystoisospora suis
AAGATCTCCAGCCTTTCTTCTTCCGCGAGGCCTGGGCACTCCGCTGCGGCCGCGTTGAACTCGAACAGGTACTCCTGGATGGTTCCGGTTTGCTTGACTCGTCGTAGTTGTCTTACCGCTGCTCTGTAGTTGCTCGCCGCGAAGTGTGCTTGGATGGCTTCCCTTAATTCGGGCCACGATGCGGGCCTTTCTTGCCGTCCGAGGGACAGGAGGTACCAGTTCATGGTCTCCCTGTTGAAAAAGGATAGCGCCACCTGCAGTTTGTACTGCTCCGGGATGCCCCTGATCGCGAAGTAGATCTCCATCTCGCCCAACCAAGCCAACGGGCGCTTCCCTGTGAAGTGC
>NW_027163605.1:0-141 GCF_002600585.1 Cystoisospora suis
AGAATGGATAAAAGGATATAACGACCCGGAGGTTATGAATAATAAGAATCCGGTTATTAGTCATAGTTCGAAGAATGAGGAGAGGTTGGAGGAATTACGAAGGGGAATACAGGAGGACGTCGAGGCCCCCCAGAATGAGAT
>NW_027163605.1:711-990 GCF_002600585.1 Cystoisospora suis
CTTGTCTCTGAAAGAACAACACAAGGAAAGAGACCAACACAACATTGGTGAGGAAATGGGAAAACGTTTCACAAATCGAGAAATCAAGGGGAGCCTAGGAGCCAATAACAACGAGAGTCTAGAGGAAAATAGGTTAGATGGAGACTCGGAGGGCATTTCTGAACCTTCAGGGGTTAGCTTACTGTGCGGTCGTGTGAGAACACGAAGCAGAAGCAGCGAATCTGGTCGGAGGGATAAATATACAGGGGACTCAGTTGGTCCCGAAAGAAGTGAGAACCC
>NW_027163606.1:0-532 GCF_002600585.1 Cystoisospora suis
GCTCGGGGCCAACCCAGAGCATGAGGAAGAAGACTTGTCTCTGGAAGAACAACACAAGGAAAGAGACCAACACAACATTGGTGAGGAAATGGAAAAAGGTTTCACAAATCGAGAAATCAAGGGGAGCCTAGAAGCCAATAATAACGAGAGTCTAGGGCAAAATAAGTTAGATGGAGACTTGGGGGGCACATTTGAACTTTTAGAGGTTAGCTTACTGGGCGGTCGTGTGAGACCACGAAGCAGAAGCATCGAATCTGGTCGGAGGGATAAATATACAGAGGACTCAGTCGGTCCCGAAAGAAGTGAGAACCCGCCGGCAATCTCCAAAAGATCATTTCCTCACCTGACCAGAAAGGAGAAATTGCACACTGACAGAAGAAACGACTGCAGGACCCTTAAGAAAATATCAGGGGGAGGTCAAAGGAACTGGGGAAACAGTATAACAGGGGATTGGAGAGCTACGTACCGACGTTTCGGGGATAGAGATAACGCCCAGGGAACCATCTGTAAAAAAGAAAGCAGGTGGAGAAGT
>NW_027163606.1:807-982 GCF_002600585.1 Cystoisospora suis
GGGAGTTGGGGAGAGCGCTTGGAGGAAACAAATCATAGTAGGGGACCCGACCATTCCAGAAGGAGGAGCAAATGAGGGGAGTGAGGGTGTTGGCAGTCCCTGGAGGTCAGAAGGACAAGGAAAGGTCCTGAAAGAAGGACGAGCCGTTACAGGAAACCAAAAGTTGAACCTGAAA
>NW_027163607.1:0-421 GCF_002600585.1 Cystoisospora suis
GAAGCAGCATGCGCCGGCAGCCGCACGACAACGGGCGCCAGGCGCAGAAAAGCAGAAGGCGGCCCGGTAGGGCAAAGCACACGCTTTTCACGCAAATTGGGTATCAATGGGAAGCAAAAGACATTTGCTAACCGTTGAGCCATAGTAAACTCAATAAGAAGCAGGAAACAAGCACGGGAACGACACCAGGACCCCCGGCGAGCTACGACGGCTCGCGGGAGCCAATTCACCCGCCGGTGAATCGAGCCGGAAAAAACACGGTTTCCACCCGATCCCGGGCAAGGAACCGTGCAAAACAAAGAGGAAATGCACAATCATGCACCCAGGAAACCCCACATCCTGCGTCCGACGCAGAAGCAGGACGAAATCCCCGCGGGCCGAAGCCGTCGAGCGAGGCCAGGCGGTCCACGATGTGCAGTGT
>NW_027163608.1:0-191 GCF_002600585.1 Cystoisospora suis
CTTCTTCTTCTTCTATCTCATCCGTACGCGTCCTTTTCTGTAGAAGTTGCGGAGAGATGTCTTCGCCTGAAGTGTTTGGACGCAAACCTTGTCCGTCTGTCTTTTCTCTCAAACGTGTTCTATTCCTAGCACTCAGGCCAAAGAAGAGAACGTCAAGAGTTCTTTCTTCTGTCCCTGTTTTGGAGAGGAGA
>NW_027163608.1:490-819 GCF_002600585.1 Cystoisospora suis
TTTCTTCTTTTTCTCTTCTCTTTTCCTGCATTTCTTCTCTTCTAATTGTCTTTCGTCTTACCCCCTAGACAGGCTTCTTTTCTCTCAAGAACGTTCGTCTCAACTTCCAGAAGAAGAAGAAAGGACGACGAAGAGAGAAGGAAGCAGCAGATCTTTCTTATTCTTGTCTCGTTCGAAGTGAAGTAGAGAAGAAAGCAAGCAGCACACACGCTTCTTTCTCTTTCTCTCGTTTTCTCTTCTAATACAGCCCCTTGCACGCTTCGCATGGGATGTATGTCAAAAGTGCATAGAATGCTTATCGTCCAGCATCGATCCTAACTACTACTCCA
>NW_027163609.1:0-223 GCF_002600585.1 Cystoisospora suis
ATATACATAGATCCAAATGTTCACATATATATATCTATATATATCTATATATATGTATGTATGTATATCCTCATAGAAGAATGTCCTACATTCAGGTGGTGACGGCAGGCCTGTAGAATGTTCTATATCTGTAGCTATATGTATCTGCATATATACTTATGTACGTTCCTTCTTTAAACATTCCATACACATGAAAGCACATAGAAATAAAGAGATCAAAGAT
>NW_027163609.1:778-975 GCF_002600585.1 Cystoisospora suis
ATAGATATATAGATAGATAGATTAAAGATAGATAGATAGATAGATTAAAGATAGATAGATAGATTAAAGATAGATAGATAGATAGATAGATTAAAGATAGATAGATAGATAGATAGATTAAAGATAGATAGATAGATAGATAGATTAAAGATAGATAGATAGATTAAAGATAGATAGATAGATAGATTAAAGATAGG
>NW_027163610.1:0-165 GCF_002600585.1 Cystoisospora suis
GTTGAGCGGTATCTTTGTCTAAACTTCCACCCATCCTTTTAATTCTTTCACTGGGCTTCAATAGCCGTGTGGAAGTCCCTTCCTTTCCCATTATATCTTCCTTTATACCATTGATTGGTTCCAACTTTACAAAACCGATAAACTCGACTTGGTCTCTCTTTATTT
>NW_027163610.1:702-858 GCF_002600585.1 Cystoisospora suis
AGTCTGACGAACTCCGGTACCAATCCTGCTTTCTGTAACAAATCAAAACCCACTAAGATATCATACCCAACACAAGCTATTAGAAAGTCATGAAAGAGTATTTGTTCCCCCAACACTACTTTCAGATCAGGAATCCCTTCTTTGGTGCACACTTCC
>NW_027163611.1:0-206 GCF_002600585.1 Cystoisospora suis
TCTTTCTTTTCTTTCTTGTCTTTAGTCCAAGCTGGCTGGGGAGAGTGAAGGAAATTTGAGAAGGCTTTTCGAAGAGGCTTCGGCCTTATCTCCCTGCTTGCTCTTTATCGACGAAATAGACTCCATCGCAACTAAACGGGACAAGACGCAAGGAGAAGTCGAAAAGCGAATTGTCGCACAGGTAAAAGAAAGAATGAAAGAGAGAA
>NW_027163611.1:490-1618 GCF_002600585.1 Cystoisospora suis
GAAAACAAAAAGAAGAAGAAAAAGGGAATGACGGGGGGGGAGAGAAGAAGAAGAAGAAGGTGAGAGATGGAGCCCAGCCACAAAGGAAGAAAAAAGGTCAACTGCAGTCTCGTCTTTCTTCCTTTCTTTCTTTCTCACTCTTTCTTTCTTTCTTTTGTTTCCTTCTTTCTTTTAGCTGCTGACTTTGATGGATGGTGTGACGGCGCAGAAGAATATAGTTGTCTTAGCTGCGACCAACAGACCCAACCAACTCGATCCGGCGCTTCGACGGTATGGACAAGAATGAAGGAGGGGGGGGAGCGTCTGTTTAGAGATCTATGTATTCATTGCCTCCTTCTTCTTCTCCTTCTTGTCTGCCTTCGCTTCTTCCGCGTGTGTTTCAACAGGAAGAGTTTTCTTTTTAAAGCAATTCTCTCATCTATCCTCCTGGCGGGGATGTATGTTGGATTCTTTCTTTCTTTCTTTCTTTCTTTCTTCTCTGGAGATTGATAGCATGTCTCTATCTATATTCTTCGTGTTGCTTCTTCTTTCAGTGGAAGGCATTTCTTCTTTCTTCTTTCTTCTTCTTTCATTTCTCTCGGTATAGATGGGAGACAGAGAGAGGAAGGCAGAGCAGTCAGTGATCTCCTATTTGCATGTCTCTCTCTAGTTGTCTCTCTCAAAGACAGAAGAAGAACTTCTTTCTTTCTCTCTTTCTTTCTTTCTTTCTTTCTTTCTTCTTTCTCTTTCCTCGTGAGATTCTTCCTTACTCGTGCCAAGTCTGCAAGGAAGTTCTTTCTTTCTCTCTCTCTCTCTTGTCTCTTTCTTTCATTTTTATCTTTCTCCTTTCCTTCTTTGTTCCTTCCTTCTCTCTCTTCGTAATAAGACCTTCTGCTTTCTACCCTCCCCTCTTCATCTTCTTGTGATGCCTTTCCTTCTTTCTTCCCTTCTTCCTCACCCTCTCTTTCTTTCTTCCTTTCCTTCTTTCTTCCCTTCTTCCTCACCGTCTCTTTCCTTCTTTCTTTCTCTCTTTCTTCACTCTTTCATTCTTTCTTATTCTTTCTTTTTTTCTCTTTGTAGATTTGGGCGTTTTGACCGTGAAATAGAGATTCCCATTCCCGACGAAGAGGCCCGCGTGGAGATTCTTCG
>NW_027163611.1:1849-2069 GCF_002600585.1 Cystoisospora suis
AGGGGGAAAGAAAGAAAGAAGGATGTGGGGACGGGTGGGGGGGGTGAAGGTTAGGTGTGTCCTTTAACTAGGGACTGGAGGGGGATGAGAGAGAATAGATCTACATGCATTGATACAGATGTAGATGTGTGAGGATCTCATAGCATCGTGTGGTGTATATACACTCGATAAGGTTCTACGATACCTCCCTCTAGATAGAGAGAAAAAGATTCCCCCCTTA
>NW_027163612.1:0-285 GCF_002600585.1 Cystoisospora suis
ACTTCTCCCAAACCAATCTAGGCAAGAGCGAAATATTTAAATTATTTTCAGTTCGTTCGATTCGTCACGCCTCCACAGCTCCCTCGGTCCTCCGACACTCGACCAAGCACACAACGCACCGTTGGTCACGCACACTCTGCCCGCACTCCGGGCTTTCAACTGCGAATGTTCGCACTTGACGCAAAGTTAAGAATAATATCTACTGCCCCTCCCCCGGTGTACTCCGGAGGTGTCTCTTTGGTTTCCAGCCGGTGCGCTAGGGGGTTTCCGCCCGCCTAGCTTGTT
>NW_027163613.1:0-1569 GCF_002600585.1 Cystoisospora suis
CCACTCCTTCCACCACCACTCCTTCCACTCCTATTGATGCCGCCCCAGCAGCTCCAGGAGGCAAAAAGTCCACACAAACTCTCCCCAAGAGACAAACACATACCCACACACCCCTCCCATACATATGCACATACATACAGATACATATATATATATATATATATGTAGGTGTGTATAGGTATATATATATATATATTTATATGAGTGTGAGTGTGGCTGTGTCTCTCTAGATGTATGGAGACTTTCCTGCCCGCAAGAATCTAGATCGATAGAGAGATAGGTAGATGAATGGGTAGGGAAGTAGATAGACAAGGTGTAGAGAGAGTATGAAAGAATGAAGTGTTTTCGTGAAAGAATCTGAGGGGAAGAGAAGAAGAGAAGGGAGAAAATCTAAAAGAGAAGCAGGAGGAGAGAAATGAGAGTAGATAAGGAGAAAGAGATTCACAAGAAAGAGAGAAGTTCGACAGAGAGAGCAAGAGAGAGAGAAAGAGAGGACAAGCTTTGCACCTCGTTTTTTCTTCTCTTTTTTGTAGCGTACCTTTCCGAGTCTTTCTCTCAGATCTGTCTGTTGAGAGAGAATAGGATAGAGACACCTAAAGAGATGTGTTTTCATATAGCTCGGATGAGGAGGAGCATAGATCGCGCAGAGATCTAGATACTCCTCCATCATACAACATCTTGATACATGATCTGGCTCCATGGCGACGTGAGAGAACAAGTTCAAGCCGTAGAGAGAAGAAAAGGTCGACTTCATAGTTAACACAGAGAAAGACGAGGGTGAAGATGGAGAGGGGCGTGAAAAAGAAGAGAAGAAAACGGATCGAAGGGCATCGAAGTAGTGGTATCTGAAGAAGGGTGGAGATCTCTGATGTGTGAAAGAAGAAGAAGAAGGATAGGTAAGAAGAACAGGAGAAAAAAGAGAAGGGTTATCAAGGATGCCTTCCGCGGACATGACAGCGTCAGCTCTGTAGGACAGACAAGGGCATGCATGCAAAGAAAAGAAAAAGAAAAAAAAAAGAACAAGAACATAAGACAAAAGAGAAACAAGAAGACGAAAACGAAGAGAGTCATCAATGGAATCGACTCCTAGAGGGGAAGAGTTTGTACGGCGTATATTGTATTTGATGAAACGAACTGCATGCATCCTGTAGTAGGGGGGTGTACGTACACTCCATTCTTCTCACCATAGTTTGGGGGGAAGCAAAAAAGGAAAACTAAAAAAAAAGTCTCTCTTTTGCGTGTCTTCTCAAATCGCCTTCCTGTCTCTCTCTTTAATCTTTAGCCAAATTAGATCTCTTCACTCTAAACATCTTTCCTCATCTGAGAAGCACACTGTAGTGGTCCATCCAGGCTCTTTCTCCCTCTCTCTTTCTTTCTCTTTCTCTTTTATAACATGTTTTCACTATGACCCAGCAGGCGTCTCTCTACACCCCCCCCCACCCACACCCCTCTCGCACTCTCACCTCTCCTACACACCCTCAAAACTCCGCGAACACGCATTCACATACAAATACATACATACATATACAAACATACATAGACATACATAAACATACATAGGCATACATA
>NW_027163614.1:0-332 GCF_002600585.1 Cystoisospora suis
CCAAGTATCTCATCACACACACAGAAAGAGGAAAAAAAAAGAAACTCGACTGGACAGGAAAAAGACGATGAAGAGAGATTGTTCTTCTCCCTCCTATTCATCTCTTCACCGACTTCTGAAAAGAATTGAAAGAGAGAAAGCTACAGAAGAAAAAAAGCCAGGACAGGTCGAAGTACAAGAGGGTTCTTGAACTTCTTAAGGGGAAGACAGGGGGAGTCTCTTGCTGCTGGCGCTGCTTAAGGAAGAAGGCCAACAGATACTTCATCTACCTATTCGTGTTATGGTATCGATTCTTTATCTCTCAGGTTTCCGCTCTTTTCTTTCTTCCCGAT
>NW_027163615.1:0-201 GCF_002600585.1 Cystoisospora suis
TCTACCTATTCGTGTTATGGTATCGATTCTTCCATTCTTTCTTCAGTCTGAATTTGCAAGTCACGACGGCTGGACGACAGTGAAGAATCCTTGACTCTCTCTTTCTTTCTTGTTGTTCAAAAGCAACGACGGGAAGACACTTCCCGTTGTCTCAGTGACACCTGAGCTCGTCTTCATGCATGTATACGTATATATATATAT
>NW_027163616.1:0-246 GCF_002600585.1 Cystoisospora suis
GTAGTAGTAGTAGTGGTGGTAGGGAGACGGGAGAAGAAGAGAGTGAAGAGAGGAGGGGGAGAAGGGAGCCCGGGAGAAGTGAAGAAGCACCCCAACTTGTTTCTACTTGATCTCTATCTCTCTATCTCCCCTTATTCTCCCTTTTCCTTTTCTTTCTGTCTGAAATAGACTTCTTTACATGCACTGCTATGCGGTAGGAACTAATTTCTGCCCATGCCTCTTCTTTCTTCTTGTAAAGAAATCTCC
>NW_027163617.1:0-2783 GCF_002600585.1 Cystoisospora suis
GAGAAAGGAAGAAGAGGAGGAGGTTAGATAGCTGCGGCAATTAAGGGAGCAAAGAGGAGATATCCCTCTTTACAGTCTAGATGAAAAAGGGAGATTATGTTGACTCGCCAAGACTGCTTCGATCCTATCTCCTCTTCTTTCCTCTTGCTTTTCTCTTTATTTCTTTACTTCTTCCTTCGGACAAACCTGTCTTCTTCTCTTGCTCCATCCTCCTCTTCATTTCTTCTTCTTTTCCCCCTTTTACCGCCTTCGCCAACACCTCTACCTTTTCTTTCGCTTTTCGCTTCCTTTCTCTAGAGCTTGTTTTCTTTCGACCTGGCTCGTGGGTAGTCTACCTTTAATTTATGTCTCCTTTGTCATCTGTATTGATTGCCTGGCTGGCTCTAGATTCCTTTGCATGTACAAGGCCTTTCGCTGGGGTGCGCGTCCAAGAAGAGATCTCAAGACAAAGCGCATCTTCAATTTCTTTCCTTCTTTCTTTTCTCTTTGGTTCCTCCGTTCAGATGTCTTTTCTGTGTCTCATTCTTATCTTTTCACTCCCTCTTCAAAAGTCTTTCTCCTGATCTTCACTAGGCAAAAGGGCCGGCGAGAAAGAAAGAACGTTGAAGACACGCCCATTATCCATCTAGAGATCTCTCTAAGACCATTCCTCTTGCCGTCTCGTCTCTATCTCTCTCTGTCTCTTCCTCTTCATTTTCTTCGTTGTGTGGACACGCTTCTTTCGTTGCTAAGCGTCCTTTCTTCTTTGTTCTCTCTTTTGGGACCTCTCCAGAGATCTCTTCTTTCCAAAAAGTCTCATTCTCCATTACACATCTAACATCGTACTTCAAACTTCCCACCTGCGAGACTGTCCTTCTTTTTCCTCTCCTCTCCTGTCCTCTTCCCTTCTATCTATCTATCTATCTTTCCGTCACAACGTTTCGCTCCTTCACAATGGCAAGGAAGAAGAAAGTCCTTTATTTCTACGATGGTAGGGACTCGTCGTCGTCTTTGTCTTCTTCTTGTTTATGTAGGACATTTTTTCTTTCATCTTGCCTGCGGTCTCCCCGCGGGTGTCTCTTATCTCTATAGTCAGTCGATCTCTCCTCATATCTATATCTGGATCTGTATCTGTACACTTGTGTCTTTGTATGTTTCTTCGCCTTTCTACATGGGGCAAACACTCTATTGGATTCTCGTCGTTCCTGCAGTACACGTCCATCTATCCATTCATAAGAATAAGAAGACATATACTACTCCATCTCTCTCTCTCTCTTTATCTGGCACTGGCTCCTCCCTTCCCTTTCTATCTTCAATCCATCTATCTTCAAAGTATCTACCCCGCACGCAGATTGATAGATTGAACATAGATCTATCCTTAATCTATCTATCTTTAATCTATTTTAAATGGGTCTATCTATCTATGTATCTATTTATTTATTTTTCTATGTTTGTTTGTTCATTGCACTGAATTCTGTTCGTGGGGAATGCGCTTGGCTTTGTTCTCTCTCGTTCTCATCTGACCTTCACTTCTCTCCCCTCCTCCTCTTCTTCTTCTCTTCTCTTTTCTTTCTCACTTTTCCTTTCTTTCTCACTTTTCCTTT
Source organism: Cystoisospora suis (assembly GCF_002600585.1). NCBI lineage: Eukaryota > Apicomplexa > Conoidasida > Eucoccidiorida > Sarcocystidae > Cystoisospora > Cystoisospora suis. Next base: position 1,584 of record NW_027163617.1, read on the forward strand.
CTTTCTCACTCTTTTCTTTCTTTCTTTTGTGTGTTGTAGAGGAGATAGGTAATTTTTACTACGGGCCTTCTCATCCCATGAAGCCTCATCGTGTGGGGATGACCCACGACCTCCTCAAGTGCTATGGCCTTCTCTCTCAACTCCACATTAAGGTATACACAGCACAAATACACATACACACATCAAATACTGATATAAATAGAGAGATAGATAGACTACTTAAAGATATACATAGAGAGAGATTACAGAGATATAGAGAGATAGATAGATCAAAGAGAGATAGATAGATAGATACTGTTTAAGACAGAAGAAAGAGATAAGCAAACAATTTGAGGCAGACCAAGGTGGAGGAGGAGAAGGAGAAGAAAAGGGAGAGGACAGGGAGAGAAGCGGAAGAAGAAAAGAAGATGAGAAAGAAAGAGAAGAAGTGCATTTGGAAGATCATGAAGACTCGAGAGGAAAGATAGACTACTTCTCTAGTAATTTCATAGGAAGAACGAGAGGGAGGGAGTGAAGAGCTCTCTTCTTCAATCAAACAGACAGACAGAGAGAGAGAAAGAAAGGGTGTTCTTGTTCTATGCGGTGGATCCCATGGCCCTGGCCTTTGTCGACATAGCCATCCATCTAGCCCTATGTAGAGACATATATATGCATATGTATGTACCATTCACCTACGTCTACTTATACATGTGTATACATATACATGTAGTCATAAATATATATATATGTATAGATCGGTAGGTGGATAGCTTGTGGGGACGTGCGACTGGGAGTATCTGGCGTCTCTATGTATGATCTCTTAGAGATCGGCCCCTCCGATATATACAAAAAGATATATATATATATATATATATGCTGTATCAACTGTATATGCATATATATATATATATATATATATGTAGACACATTAGTGTTGTACAGGTATATAGACATATGTGAGGTGTGTATGGCGAGATGACCGAGTATTTCAGTGTGCATGCATGCATGCAGCCTTCATTCTGTGCGGTAGTTCGTCATGTCTCTCCTGTCCACTCTTCGCGTGCATGCATATATATATATATATGCACGCATGCATGCAAATAGGTTTATGTCTGCATGCATATTTACATGCATGCATAGCTACCTCTCGGGAGACGTCCTTACGTGAGGGCTTTTTGCTTTGGGCTGTCCAAAGTTCAGCAGTGGAGTCGTGTCTTTTCC
>NW_027163617.1:3264-3411 GCF_002600585.1 Cystoisospora suis
CCCGAGGGGTGTCCTGGGGAGGGCAGGAGAATACGTGTCCGTCATCTTCCTTACCTAGTGCGAATATGACGCATGCAGAGAATCCTTATCATATCTCTTTACCCCTGGGCGATTCGGGCTGGGGGAGAAGAGAAAGATCAACTAGAG
>NW_027163617.1:3466-3609 GCF_002600585.1 Cystoisospora suis
CTTCTTCTTTTTCTTCTTCTTGAGTGGGTCTTACTTCAATAGCCGATTCGAGAAGATCTCTGTAAGCGTTCACGAGGAATTCTGCATAGGCAATTTCTTTATCATGGGCGAGAGATTCCTCGTCTCTCTTCTTCTGCTCTTCT
>NW_027163618.1:0-262 GCF_002600585.1 Cystoisospora suis
CGGTGAGCTTTGTCGTCTACTTCATGAGATGCACTCTGGCACAGAGAATGGCACGCGAAGCTCGAGAGATTTGCGTCACTTGATAGAAACACTCTTACATAGGACTTGGTGTCTCCTAGAGCCATGAGCGACTCGACGGCTTGCCAGCATGACGATTTCTCTCGGTGTGCAACTGAGCATGAGATGATGTATTCATTCGTGGTCAGCTTCGGACTCCGCTTTGCGAAGAAGTTGTTTGCGGCTTTCTGACGCAGGTGCCTTC
>NW_027163619.1:0-252 GCF_002600585.1 Cystoisospora suis
TGTATACATATATGTATATATCTACAGATATATACATATATGTATACATCTAGACGGACTGCGCGCTCATATAGATTTCCTCTATACAGAAACCTATACACATGTGTATCTTCATGACACCCTTTCTACCCTATCTATAGATCTATGTAGATCTATTAAGAAAGACTCTCTTTCATCTCTTCTTGTATATCTTCCGAGGTATCCGTCTTCTCTCTCCCTCTGTCTGAGTGTCTTTGTCCTATCCCTCTCCTT
>NW_027163620.1:0-2832 GCF_002600585.1 Cystoisospora suis
AGGCTAGATGCTGATCTTTCATTGCGCTCAGCAACTTTCCAGCTTAGTGCTTATGAGTCTCGTCTCCGAGTAGCTGTGCGTTTCCAACAGAAGAACTCAGTCACTGCATCGTTCATCGAACAGAAAACTTCCGGCAGAGTACAACGACTTGTCCGGCATCACATCGGGGCTGTTCCCGTAACTCATGGATTCAACTCACGGATTCACATACTGAAAGGTTCGAGACCTACCTCGGGCGCCCGGCCGCTTGCCGCAGGGACTCCTCCCCCGCACTTGGTCCCAAAGCTGTGGGCGATGGAAAGCAACACCCAGATATGTTCTTGGTGAACGAATCTTGCAGGAAACAGTGAGTGCGGGGCAGAGGGCCGGCAAGGCGTCTGCCGACTGTGCTGCCAGCTCCACCCTGGGGGCTGCCCCGTGTCTCCCCGAGTGGCGGCCGCGGGCCATCGTCGACTTGAAGGCTTGCAAGCCGTGTCTCCCTGATGCTTCTATGAAAGTCCTCCATTGAGAGCGTCTCCGATCAGGTTTTGAAATTCGCTTTCATGGTGAGAGGTAAGAAGTGCTTGCTGCCGTGGAGAGAGCTCTCGTCCGCTCCGGGAAGCAGTGCCGCGCACCCTGGCACGACAACCTTTGTAAACATGCAAGCAGGAAAATCAAGAAGATTTGCCGTTGAAGGCGGCTCTGAATGACGCAGACAGCCGTGTGGTTCAGTCAGTTTTGAGGCCTGAGCCGCGGTCATCGGCGCATCGAGAATGCTGTCCTGAGAGAGAAGAGAACCGGCGAATGTATTGCCAAGGAGGGGAGGTACATCGCGACATGTCCAGGAGCAGCTTAGTAATCCGGGGGGGGGGTTTCGGTCGCGCGGTTAGAATCCAGCGCTGGAGATCATCGACAAGCTCAATCTATCGGAGTCTGTATTGTGAGGACGTGTCCACTCGGTCACCTGTCACGATGTCGGACCTTCTTACACTTCCGGCTTGAAAGCTGCAGCTACATGCATTTCGTGGCAACTCCGGTACGTTCTCTGGAGGCATTCAAAGCGGAATCATGAAAAGTTAAGATTTGCAAGGACGAGGGCGGTGCGAGCCAAAAAGTCAAGGAGAAAAGGGAGAGTCTCGTGGACGGCGCAGGGGCCAGGAGAAGAAATTTTTTGCTGACGACATGGCTGCGACGAGCCGAGGGGAAGTGATCCTCAGGAGGCTGGCGGGAGCCGAGTTCGGCAGGTGAGCACTACGTTAGGTGCTGATCTTTCATCCCGTACCTCGTCTGGCTCTCTAGCCTTCGTAGTGTGCGGTCTCATTGCTGCTGCCTGTCTCGTGGCTCGAGGGCGGACGCAGAATGAAAGGCGGAGCATGCGGGAAGAGCTGCAGTAGTACTCCTTCAGTCTGGTTCGTCGTGCGGCTCTCAGAAGTTTCCCATACTTTCTTCGGAGCCAGCGGCATAAGATGATGAATGCTTACGTTTCCACTGCCGAGGAAGCAGAGGGTGTCGGTTCACTGTGCGATTCTGCTCCTTTTCCTCTTCATGAGCCAAGCCTGCGGCACCTCCGCGCCGAAGGACGTTAGGTCGACGGAGGCGCGCGAAGTAGCCAGAGCTGCGCTAGGGGCCGTTCATGTATTTGGTTGCGCCTCAAACTGTGCACGTGGGAGCTTGGTGAAGCGGGGGGAGGGCACCGCAGGGGAGCCATCGAAAAACAAGCGGAAGCTTGAGATGAAATTCCGGTTGTTTTCCGGGAGCCCTCTTTCATCAACCAGCTCACGCATCTGCGACGAGCGCTATGTATTACATCTGTAGAAACCCAACAGAGTTATTTACAGGGACACAAGTGGTAGAACGATTGTAAGGTGACTGAGTGTAGAACCAGATAATGCCACAAACCGAAGCGGAACGAATTTTATAGGTCCTTCGTGTCACTATAGTTACGAGCACCAGTCTTCTAGTCAGCTGCGCCGAGTTTTGTCTCTCGGTGAATTACGGTTCAACTTAGGCAGAGGAGTCAAGTAGGTGCGAACCGCACAAGGACTAGTTATGTTGCTTACTGCACGTCCTTTCTTCTCGCAGTGGCTTTATCTCGTTGTTAGAGGTCTTTTTTGTGTGAGCCACTGACCCCCGGAGACGGAATTTCCGCAGCGCGTGTTCCCATACATAGTCCTTGTGGCTTGTGGATGGCCAAAGCCTTCCGTTGGTTTTATTCTTGTGACCCTTAGTGGTTGTTGGTGTCGCCGCTTTCTTGAGCTACAGAGTCCGCGAGAGAGCGCGCGGCAATGTTCGCTATAGCCGGGCGCTGTAGTTCCGCGGAGACTGAGGTAACTTCTTGTAGATTCGCCCAGCCTGCCCACACTTGTGCTGTTGTCTAAACCGTCAGGAGGGCAGCGTCAACGCCGTAGGTGTACGGAGGTGGCATAGGGGAGTGACGGTCCCCAGTCACTCGAAGACACGTGAACGCAGCGCGGCCCTGGCCGTGCGGCGCGTGGGAGAGCGTAGGGACCCTGCCACGCGGCCTTTCTTTTCGACGAGGGCACATGGGGCGCAGCCAGCGCAGTATGGGAACTGACGCATTCGTGGGTTTGTAGTGCCGCCAGTGCTGGGTGACCGTGGAGGCGAGTGCGGGTCCGAGTGGTAGCCGATCAGTCGTGAGCTGGCCTCAGCTCGGCTGCTTCCCGATCATATTTGGTGCAGAACGATGTGAAGCGAACTGCCAGCTGTGCCGGATGCCTGTTAGGGCAGGTGACCAGCAACAGCTGACGACCGAGGGTGGGTGACGACAAACATGGCGGGCCTCTGGGAGGTACAAGGCGTGCGGTTCTCTGTCATCATCGACATCGCAACCGA
>NW_027163621.1:0-2274 GCF_002600585.1 Cystoisospora suis
GATAGATAAAGGATAGATAGATAGATTAAAGATAGATAGATAGATTAAGGATAGATAGATAGATAGATTAAAGATAGATAGATTAGAGATAGATAGATAGCTATCCATCGCTAGAACCATATTTCTTCACATACCTTTCTAACTGCATTTATCTATCTCTTTATCTCTCTCTCCCCATCTATATCTATCTATCTACCTTTATGTGCATGTATATATCCATGTTTGAGTGCTGTAGACCCCCCATGAGGTGTCGAGGTACTAAGAGGTGCGAGAATGCATGCGCCTGTGCTCCGCTGATCTGCAATACAAGCGAAGCCGATGATAGTCAGCAGCAGGAGGAGGTATGTAGAGACGTATAGCGGAAAACGTGGATAGAAAGAGAGAAAGAGGCTTATGATGGTCGGAATACACAAAGAGGAGGAGAACAAGAGATAAGAAGAAAGAGTAGAGATAGAAAGGAACAGAAAATGACTAGATACACATGCATACCCATACTACATATCATAGTAGGGACAGGAGAAAAAAGGCATTGGGATCGAAAGACAGAGACAACCTCGTAGGTCCTAGCTAAACACGTACACCTTCATTCTTCTTCTACTTTATCGAGGGTACCGTAGAATCGATTCGATCAAATTCAGTGAAAGAAAGAACAAGAGAAAGACCATCGTAAAGAGGCCTTTCTATCGATTCACACATCCAGACTTCCTGTGCGAGAAGAAAGAAATACCTCACTACACTTTCGAAAAGAGGAGACAAGGTCGCTGCCTTCTTCTCCACAGCCACTCTAGCTAAGTGACCTCATTCTCCAGTATCAGCCGGGAAGGTCAAAAAAGAAGAAACTCTCTAAACAAGTGAGAAGGTTTCTTGGCAAAGTGTGAGGAAGATGCGAAGAGAGGAAGGAAAGAAGGAACTATATACTCCGTCATTCGAAAGTAGAGACGTTTTTCTCCTTATCTATCTTGTTGACACGGAAAGAATAAATGCGCTTGTATGTCTTTCTGGAGTCCATCTTATTTCCATGAAAAGAAGATCCTCTTTCTCTTATCGTTCGCGCTACTCTCAGTGGGTGTGAGTGACGTCGCCTCGCACACGGCTCTCTCTCAGGTGTATCTCTGTATCCCTCATCGAGGTGTATGTACACCTACCCCATCATCATTCTTCATATCCACGGCATTCCTCTCTTCCAGGCTCTACTGCTACGACACTACCTCGAATTCCTCCTCCTAAGGAAGAAGAGGAAAGCCATAGGATCATGAGAGAGAGAGATATATCTGTCTGTCTTCCTAATAGGAGATCAAAAGCGAGTTGCTGTCCTTCACCTTCTTGAAAGAATCGAGTGACAGCAACTTACTTCTCTCTCTATCTTCTCCATGACTATATTCCGTCTTTCTTTCCTTCCCTGTACCTGTGCTATCCCTCCAAATCAAGTCTTCATCGTCAAGACTGTCATTCTCTCTACTTTGTTAGACAAGAAAAGAAAAAAGGAGAAAAGAGGCCAGGTGAGAGAAGAGGAAGAAGTGTGAGGAATGGTCAGGCTAAGAAGGGACAGAAGTTTGCTGCTATAGAAAAGGTCAAGAAATCTATACAAGAATACCTACGATAGAAGAGTAGCAGTAATCATCCTAGTGAAGAGCGTAACCTGAAAGAAGTACTGCCTCCCTTCCTCCATGCCTGCCTGTCTGAGTCTTCTTCTTTTTCTTCGTCATCTTCTTCTTATGTACTCTTAATGATGCGTTTAGTTATCTATCTAGCAATCTACTCAAGATACCCCTCTCCCTGTCTATAGAAATATCTACCGTTCTGCTGAAAAGATAGATAGATAGCTAGATATACACATTCTAGATAAATCGATAGATGAAAGCTTCACTCCGACTCCTACTACTATTACTACAAAGAAAGTCCTATGTGCTGTAAGAGTGATTCATTACGACTGAAGCTAGCTTCTTTCTTTCTTTCTTGGATCATCTTTTGGTCAGTTCAGCGATCGACCCAATCCAAATCGGACTGATAGAGGAGAAAGAGAGACGAGCAAGTAAGAGAGACACGCCAATGAGACATCATGAGAAAGTATCTCCTCCCCTCTTCTTCGATAGCCTTTGCAGACACACATGTTGCATGCATTCACATACATACGTAGAAAAATACCTTAATACTCGTCTTAACTATTATGAAAAGAGAGGAAAGAAAGAAAGAGAAAGAAACAGGCCAACATGAACAAGGAAGATCACCACCAAAATCGATGCATGTAGTCTGTCTGTCTATCATGAATATTCT
>NW_027163621.1:2327-2448 GCF_002600585.1 Cystoisospora suis
TCCCTCTCATCCTTTTCATCTTTGCATCATCATTAATTATGAGCCTACACACACTCGTAGATAAGAAGAAAAAGAAAAAAAAATCTCCTTCGACGCGGTGTATGTACAGGCACATACATAC
>NW_027163621.1:2569-2855 GCF_002600585.1 Cystoisospora suis
GGTGTACATACACCTGAAGTCATCTTTTCCTTCATCCTTATCACGTCATAACCCCCTCCGATATCACAGACTTCTTGTTTCTATTCTTGATTTAACATGACAGCATTCTCTCTCTCTCTCTTTTGAAGAGAAAGAACACGAAAGATACAAAGAAGAAAAGAAATGACCAAGAAAAAGACATTCTTCCCCTTCCTTCTTCTTCATCTTTAACTCCTCCATCCATCCCCTATAAAAAAGCCATCCACCATGCGTCGGTCGACTCATTATCATCCTTATTCTATCTCCC
>NW_027163622.1:0-324 GCF_002600585.1 Cystoisospora suis
GTGTTGGCTCGGTGAGAAAGAGTGAATATAATTCTTATGTTTGTGAAGAAACTAAGAGGTGCTGGCTCGCTGAGACGAAGTGAAAGTGCCGTTACGTTTGTGGAGAACGCTGTGGAAAGTGCGGTGGCGCCCGAGGGTGCGCGAACAAACGTAAAGTGTTTAATAAGCTAAGTTACGGTGAACTTAATTCACTATCATAGAAGGGAATGAATAGAGTGGAGGAGCCACTCTACGTTAGCGAGGAATTTGCGCTCCTGTTAGGAACAGGAGAGTTGAGGCAGCGCACCCCCCTTTCAAGGCGGTAGCGTGAGCCGTGGGAGAACG
>NW_027163623.1:0-4955 GCF_002600585.1 Cystoisospora suis
CGCTACCTGTTCATAGTTGTATGCCAACCAAACCAAGGGGAACACACCACCAGCTTGGAACACTGACATGCCCTGCCCGGACTCTCTCTGAGGCATGCACTCTCAAACTTAACTTTTCTTCCAAGTAGAACCCGCTCCACTCCCAACAACACCTGCCTTTAGTTCAGTCCCACCCGTCTCTTCGGGCTTCTTCTCTCCTGAGCCTTTCACGGTACCATAACCTGAACGACTCGCGTCGGCTGGAACAGGGACAGTGCCTGAGGAGTCAGGGGCACGCGAGTAGTGCGGCTGTGGCGTAACACAGTCTGCTCCGTACTCGCCCTGCAAAAAAAAGACCCGAGAGAAAGAGACCCATTGTATCATCCGAGGCTGACGTACTTATATGGCACCCCTGTTGAAGGCAGCACAAAAAAACAACGGAGAAAAAGAGCATACGTTAGCACACCTTCCCCATACGCGTACGCCTAGGAAGAAGACGGGCCGAAATATTTGACAAGAAATGGCCGCAGTGCATCTCATCCATGTCATCCGCTCAGCAACACATGTCTGTACGGATATATTTACATCACGTACTTAGCCGGCACAGAAACGACAGCCTACACACACGGATGGGTAGTCGACTCCGTATCAAGCGTTAGTCTAAACAGTACCGCTCCGGACTAAGACGACGCGCCCACTTGAACACGCTCTCTTCGTGCATTTATAATAGAGAAATGCGGACCCGTTCAAGCTTGAGCTGGACAATAGATTTTCGATTATGGACCCGGAAGCCAAAAATTTTGGGCTCATACGCGACGGGGACGTCCAGGGGAACCTGAAAAGAACGTAACGCCAGTCAAGTCACCTCCACGTGAAACCTGGACTGAAACGGGGAAGGAGAGACGAAGACCGAACGTGAAGTGAGAAAGAAACACACGACAATCATAGATTGTGAAGCTTTTAAGAAAATTGTCGAAGGAGTACGGAGAGTGACGCAAGCGAAAATCAGCCCTACACCAACAAGAGAACATTTCCCTGTGTGATTCTCGCGCGCACTATCGGATGTCTGGGAACGGCTCACTGACTACACGGGCACCTCGTGAACGAATCCAGGGTCTACGAGAACCAGTACCTACTCGAGGGGCTTCAGAGCGACAGAAGCCCGTGTCAAGAAACAACGCTAACATGGAGACGCTTGTCACAACTGCAACTAGACGACGCTGAGTCTCCTTCCGTCCCACCAGGAAGAAAAGCAAAAGACTCCAGGCGAAGCCAGTCATACGCGCGCACATCTCCGGAGGTGCAAGCTTGCAACCAGTCACACGAAGCCGGAGAACGAAACAGTGAGGCAAAGGAGCGGAGCACAAACCGTCACTGAGACGTGTGTCAGCAGCCGACAATCACGCTTCATGACCCGACGACTCGAGACTTCCCCTGCTGTGCTCCACCCTACTGTTCTGCGCGCCTCAGCACAGAAGTCCTTTAGACACAGCTCAGCCTCACTACTGTACGTTGAGCTCCCGCAAAAGCATCATTTCATGCACGGATCGTTAGCCTGCAAATCGGGAAGATATAGACTGTCACATCTGCCGCACACCAGGTCAAAAACAACTCCGGAACCACGCTGACGCTAGGTACAAGCTCACTGTCTTCGAGTATAAAAAGGCGTAGGGATGTGACCCCAAACACTGTCACATCGAGTGAGTACGTTTGCTCTGTCTTCTTGACATCTCAGAACCTTCTTGCAGAGAACATGTAACCTACCAGGTTCACGAAGGTCTGCAGGAAAATGTGGGGGAAAGAAGGCCCAAAAAAAGCTCCATCAATGTCCTTCGCTTCTTTCGTACCGTCGCGCATCTCATAAGCCTCTTGACATAAGGGGCAATATAACTGCAACCCACACGCAAACAAGATTTCATGGATCCAAACAGAAAATCGATACTACTTGGGAACAACTCCTACCTTAGGATACGGCAAAATCCGCGGTATGCCCCGAGGCTGTGTTGTTTTTGACAGTCACTAACAGACGAGTGAACATTTAACTGTCATATATAACTCGACCCAGTCGCCTAGTCAGATCAATAAGAGACCCGCTGGCTGCATGGGTGTTAAGTGTCCTGCTGTCAGGACCAAAGTAAAAAGACACGTGGCGCAGAGATATGCCGATAGGTACCACTTACTCTTCCGCGGTTACAAATACCATAAAAAACACTGTCATGCTTCATCGTATTTGTCGGAGCGACACAAATGTCGACATCCCTTCTATCGCAGGTAACAGCAAACACCGTGCGAGGAAAAGGTAGAGACACAACGTAGCTACTGAGGAGCAGCACCGGAAACCAATCTGCAGAAGAATAGCTTCCACTGCCACCAGGTCCGGACACACAGGGGGAGAAGAGAAAGCTCTACGGAACGAGGAGGCAGGGCAGACGTAGAAAAGGAAAGCATCGGTGCAGTTCACCGGTTGAGGCGGGACACCAGTTGCGCACAGACTGAGTTTCACTACTCCGCGACGGGGCTCGAGGAGAAACTTGAACTGTGTCTATCCAAGGAAAGACACTGCTGTACTGGAGAACGTCTCGCTCTAGCGGCACGGCACGGGCAACATCCTATAGGAACATCCCATACACTGAGCACCATCTTATTAACGCCGTCTTCTAATTGAACTTGAAAGTCTGTCTCTTCCAGTGCTGAGGCGTATACGGTAGAGATAACGATCCGCCTAGGTGCTGTCTGTGCCAAGTGCCTGCAGGAGACGAGAAGAGGTGCATCCTGCAGGACGATACGACCAGCACAATGCTGACGCGCAGTCAACGCATCAAACATGGAAAGAAAGGCCTACCCGGAGACGGTGAGAAAGCAGATCAGGAGAAATACCCAGGGGAAGTACAGGATGTCTGTCACAAAGCACGCGGGGGCACTCTCCGAATTGCGCACCTACATACTTCTCTCGCTGAGACAAAATAAACACAACAACCGACTGCTTTTTCCTATTCATTTCACGCCCGGCACCGGCCAACCCGTGACTAGGATCATGATTCCCAACAGCAAAACATCCTGGAGAACCGCACCTGTTTGTGACGTCGGTGAAGTACGGGCATATGCATACATGTCGTTTCGCGATTACAGATGCACGTGGGTGAACCAGCAAGGCACTTGAGCTGGTAATTAAAACAGAGTCCGTTGCAAGACTTGGAGAAGCCGGATGTCTCGAAAAATGGCGTCGACTAACGTTGGTCAAGCCACTAGAAAGGTACCGCGGAACATTCGACTACTAAGAACCCTGGAAAAAAATGCGGAACTAACCATCTGCGCAAGTCCCCGGGGAGTAATAATATAACGCGCATGAATCAGGCCATACAGATCCATTGCATCTCTGTAGACCTCAAGAAAGTGCTGGTCATCAATGTCTTCTTCGTCAGGAGCGGGCCCAAGAATCATGTCCAAGGCGGCATCATAATTGTTGATGAGAGGTTTCAAACCGAATAGATTGAATGAGTCTTTTATGTAGTCTTCATCAACTTCAGCAAAACACTCGTGTCCGTCTAACGCGCAAAACCAAAAAATCCACGACTCCCCCTCTTCTTCGCCATCTTCTTCTTCCTCCTCTTCATCTTCGTCGGAGCCTCGAGAGAACACGGCTGCTGCCGCAGCGGGACCCTCACGTAAACCGGAATGATCGAGTGCATCGGCGCCACCACGAGACGACACCGACCGGCGCACTTCTTCCCCGGCGGGAGTCTCTGCCGGAGGCGACCCGGTGGTGCCACTGCACGTAGCGGACGCAGTAGGGGGAGGCGAGGGGAGGGCCATCGCAAGAAGCAGCAGTATAATCGAGACAGAGGGCGGAAGGACGGCCAGGGAGGGATCGTCTGTGAAAGCGAACGAAAAATGCGTGGAGTGTGTGACTTAAACGGCCGGAACGAGTCCGGCTAACGAGTGAGCTAAAGACAATCAGGGACAGAGGAACGGACGAAAGTATACGAACAAAAACACGGGAGCCTGCGCGTACAGCTGAAGGACAGGAGTGAGCACCTCGTGAAAGGAAAACCCAAAACACAAGGCTCGGCACGGCAGTCACAGGTTGCTCGGACAGGTCGACCAAAACTCCAAGGTCACAGTGCGCAAAAACAAGTACGGTAGGAAGGGCCGGCGGTATGACAGAAACGTGGAGAAAACGGTTCGGACCGTTCTGGAGGCCCTGATACCGGCCAGTACAACCTCTCCGTACTCCCACGCTTCACCAGGAATGCAAGCGCGTGACGAGGATCAGAAGGCCTCAAGTAGATTAGGCGGCACCGGACCCCAAGCAGTGTCCGAGACGGGCTTCTCACACTGCTCGGAGAGTCACTAACCGCACACAGCAGGCGGACCAAAAGCCCAGCACGAGAATTTACTTCAAGATAATGTTGAAGAGGAGAAACCAGGGAAGAAAACGTCCGAGTCAGAACTAGCAAAAGACCCTCAACGAGTCTGAGACCGCCAAGCCGCCGGTGAATCCTCCTTGGCGATAAGAGGCTCCCGAAAGCTTGGGAAGGGACAGCGAAAAAGAAAAAAGAAAAACAAAACAAAAGAACAGGTGTGGAGTGAAGAGAGACTTGTTGAGAAAACGGCAACTTGAAGCTGCCAGCAACGACCGTCCTAGCAGCCTGCGAGTCTCCCCCCCTCAACACCAAAACCACCAGAAAACACTCGTGATCTATCTGCAAGCGAACGGACCGAGATCTCGAAAAGAGTTACTAGGTTCACAGAAGAAGTGAGAGCGCGGAGCTGACAAAGACGACAGCCGCATTCCTGAACACCACGAGAAGGGAAGAGAAGTTGCGACCGGGTGATGTGTTATTTGCATGCCACAGACCACCACTGCAGTGCTCCCTAACGTCTCACCGGAATGCTCTTATCTGCAGGAAATCGATGGGAAGAAGCACCCGGCCCAGGGTTCAGGCCGCTCCGTCGATTTCCTGCAGATAAGAGCA
>NW_027163624.1:0-1089 GCF_002600585.1 Cystoisospora suis
TGCATGCATATATATATAGATATATGATTTGTCTGATCTCTCTTGTATATGATGTGCCATTTATCTTATAGTGGTTTGTTTAGTGTGTATGTGTGTGCTTGTATGGATTGGCTGCTTTTTGCATGCAGCGGACGAGATGGGTCTCGGCAAGACAATTCAGACGATTGCTTTGCTAGCGTATTTGAAGGAATTTAAAAACAACGCAGGACCGCATCTTATTCTCGTGCCTCTCTCGACTCTCCCCAACTGGGCGGATGAACTACGCAGGTGGTGCCCCTCACTCAAGGTCATTCTCTTCAAGGTCAGTCATACCTCTCTCTCTCTTTCTCTCTCTCTCTCTTTTCTTTTCTTTCCTTTTCATGAGCTACTACAGCCACATCTTCTTCCTCTCCTTCTCTCTCTCCTTTCTATCTCTCTTCTTCTCTGATGTAGGAGAAGGAGGAGAGTGAAGAGAAGAGACACGACCTCTTATCATTGTGGAAGAGCAACAAAACCGCCAGAACGGCAACTACTACTACTACTACCAGCAGCAGAAGGAGGAGGAGGAGACTTAGGAGCTTCGACCCTCAGCTTTACCGGATGAAAGAAACAAAGACAAATAGAGACAGAGAGAAAGACAGAAAGAAAGAAAGAGATAGACAGACACAGTTAGATAGTTAGAAAGATAGATAGAAAGAGAGAGAGAGAGGTATGCGTGATAAGAGAGATGAGGAGGGCTCTCTAAATAATATGCATGTGTATCTCCTCTCCTCTGTTCTTTCGTGTTCTCTTTTCTTTCTCACTCTTTCTTTCTTTCTTTCTTTCTGACTCTTTGTCCGTAGGGTTCGCGTTTGGAGCGTCGGGAGTTGCATCGAGACTTGCGCAGGGGAGACTTCAACGTTTGCCTTACGACCTTCGATTTAGCTATTCGAGAGCATCACGTTCTATCCTTTCCAAACTGGCGGGTACGGACGAATGAATGAATGAAGCGAGGGAAGGAAGGAGGGAGGGAGGGAAGTTTTTCCCTAAGCCAATCAACATGACTTAGGAAAAGAAAAATCGAAAAACCACCAAAAGAAGAAAAAGAAAAAGAAGAAAAAGGAGAAAAGA
>NW_027163624.1:1422-1581 GCF_002600585.1 Cystoisospora suis
TTGTTTTCTAGCATTTAGTGGTGGATGAAGGGCACCGCATGAAGAATACGAAGTCGAAATTTCACACATGCGTCTCTCAACTCCGCGCGACGCATCGCCTTCTTTTAACCGGCACTCCTCTCCAAAATAACCTCGTAGAGCTCTGGTCTCTCCTGAATT
>NW_027163625.1:0-3544 GCF_002600585.1 Cystoisospora suis
GCTTTGCATCGCCAACACGACAGCTGGCCAACATAGATAACGTGCGCACGGCAGTGCCCCGTCACCGACCGGCTGGTTTGAAATGTGTCCCTCTGTCAACGCTGATTGCAAAGAAACAACATACTAGGGTCCAACTGCCTGGATACAAGTATGGATCAGTCATGTGACAGGGGCGGCAAAAAAAGCCGAAACGGCGCTAATAGTATGCATTCTTTCGGCACGGCCACGAGAGATTGATTGCCGCGCTTCTGCGTGCCTCAATCCATCGTGGCCGTACCGCAAGAATGAATACTATTAGCGCCGGCTTCGGCTTTTTCCGCCGGCCCTGTCACACGACTGATCCATACTTGTATCCAGGCAGTTGAAGTCTAGTATGCTGGCTTTTCAATCAGCGTTGACAGAAGGACACAGCATCTCAATCCTCTCGTGTTTTCCTCTGCTGGACGACCCTGCCACGGAAGGAACGCTCCTCTGTAGATCGAACTTCAGGAAGCCTGTGCTGTGCAACTCCTGATTGCCATGCAAGCTGTTTTCCGAGGGCAACCGGTGCTGTTAGCTCCCGATCAGCGAAGATGCAATTCTCTAGCCTTGTTAGGCAGATGTGGTGCCACAACTGCTGGGAAACACATTCACTGGGTGGGTCGGCAGACTCGTGAAAGAGAATTTACACTGAAAATGCTTCTTCTTCCGCCTTCGTCTGATGGTTTCAGGAGGTGCTGATGTGCCATACATGGCGCGATCCCAGTGGTACAACTGTGGAAGCCAAGGAGCAGCAGTCGTTGATGAGTCGGCTTTCCGAGGTCTTCGATATAGAGGAGGTGGAGACGGAAGAGACGATCCGATCATACTGCACTCGCTTCCACGGCGGAAACTTCTTCCTTCGCAGTCAGAGCTTGATCGATATACAGGACTCATCCGACGCGGTCAGCCAAGAACCCGGTCTCAGCTTGGAAAACTTTCGCTAGGATGGACAAAACAAAGCATCACACTATCACCAGCATGCAGCTTGGCAGTGCACTCTGTCTCGCGCAGAGCCTCGCGCGCTGGCATACACCATGTTATGTGCAGTAGTGACTTAAACAAAACTTCCCCGCACTCAGCCCTGGGTCGCATGTGTGCGATTCCAGCCGGGTCCCTATAAGAAAAAATGCCGCACCAGTATCTCAGTATGTATGACGCCTTCTGGAAGGTCCCCCGCCGACAGACACTTGAAAGCAGGCCGGACAACACCTTGTCACTAGCATGGTGCTAAGAGGCGTGCAACCTTGACGAAAACTAATGGCGCGCTGAATGTTCTCCATGCTCGCCGATTATGAACAGTCGAGTGACTGCTAACGCGCTTCAACACACGGCCAGTTCTGCTTCGCAAGTGAAAGTAGACAGGACCCTGCTTGGCTGTACATAGTCCAGTTCACGGCCCACGAAGTGAGCAGCACCAAAAAATTACGATACTTCGATGCCTCCTACGCCTGAACCTCAGATTCCTGCCGATTATCTGTAAAATGCACAGCAGATGGTCGAGTTCCTGCCTTGTTGACAATTTCATGTTCTCAGTAGAAAAACCGTCCGAACTGGGTGTGTTCAGGATGGCCGAATCGTAATCTTGCGGCTCACGTTCCGGTCTTCAGCGGGAGACGCGGACACGCAGATATCTGAAGAGCTAGCGAAGGAATGCGTAACTGAAGACGTCACGGACCATATTGCGGTTGAGCCCGAACAACAACAACAACCACCAGTCATCCTGGAACGTAAGAAAAGGATCCCCATTCTCCATGAAGCGTACTATGTCACAGGGTGCATGTGGCAGCGTCATGCTCTGCCCCCTGGTAGTAGGTTTACTTGCTAGGGAACTTCTACCTACGGCCCGAAAGAAGCTTGTACGCTGCATCTATCCGTCGCTTTAGCAAGCACCTTGTCGGGCTCAGGCCGTCTGGAACTTCGCCGCTGCCTTTCCCTGCACTCTGGAGCCCCGTGTTTGCTGGTCTGTAACACGCAGCCGGGGTGGAGTTGACCACTCGCAAGCAAAAAAGCGACATGCATGGGAACCTTCCTTGAAGAACAGTGGACTACACTTCGTTGTCTCCACTTTGTGCTTCAGCAAGAAATGAGGGCGACTCCAAGGAATCGGGGAGGGACCCGAGTGATACCAAGCTGCCACCGGCGCCTGCGAAAGAAGCACCGGGAACTACAAGTGTCCCCCAAAAGAGGCTGCTCTCGCAAACCAGCAGTGTTGGCTCTAGTGCCGACGAAACGCCCCCGCGGTCGCGGCTGTTCCGCCCCCGCGCCCGCCCTCTCCCGGTCGAGTCGGGTCGTGCTCCCGCCGGTGCCCCCAGTACACATCCCTCTGCAAGAGCTGCAGGAGCGCTCACGCGGACGGAAGTCGCCCCTGCTAGTCAGCATGCCTGTTCGAGACCCCGAAGCAGCGTCTTACACCCCGCGGGTGGTACAGAACTGGCCGCGGGAACGCGCACGCCTTCCAGACGGCCTGTCACATCTGGCTTCTCAGGTAGTAGGTCTACGGAGCGTGCACCCCTTCCGGCTAGCCGGGCCGGGATAGAGCAAGCAGTATCATCCAGAACACCTGCACTATGTTCCTCAGCCCGCGCTGGCGCAAGGCAGACATCAGCAACCCTGCAAAGCCGGCACTACGGCCTTACAAGCCAGCTTGGCTCTTCGGATGGTTCCGCGCCTGCATCTGGCATTTCTGGAAGGGGCAGTACCAACAGCGGTGCGCAGGCGTGTGGACCCGGAACCACGATCAGTTCCCAACGTCCACCAGCGTCCAGCGAAAGAAATTACTTGGGTTCGAAGCAAGTTAGCTCTAGCAGCATGCAACCTGCAGCAGGATCAGTATCCGTCACTGGTCGCGGAGCCGGAAGCCCCACCAAAGAAAGACGTTCCCGAGGTCCCGGTAGGGGGACGTCGGCTCTGCCGGCAACTACCGAATTGCTCCCGTCACATGAAGAAAACAGGAGGTCATTCGGCGGGACGGTTTCGAGCGGCTTGGCACCTCCGGAGGTTCACGCGGCGCCCTGTCCAGCTGAACCGTTCCTTAGGACGCCTGCCGCCAGCTCTGGTGCTCCATCTCACAAAACCACGGCGACGGCGGAGGTTCCTCCGCCAAAGAACGGAGTGTTGCAACAGACAAGCACGCGATCCGAATGTAAGCTACTTGGTGAATCTGGCAGCAGCCTGACCAGCGTGGCCCCCGTGACGACTACGCAGAAAATCGGTTTGGTTGGGCGTCTCTCGTCACTTCTACGGCGATCCGACAGAAAAGGAACACCTTCGCGTCCGACAGAATCAGACCGTGGGGTTCTCGGAGATGAGGCTCTGAAGAGACAAAGGAGCTCGAGTAGAAGAGAGGGCAGGCTGCGCAAAGCCAGCAGGAGCCTCGGCCGTACGCGGAAGCCGAGCGGCGCATAGCGGTTCTGAAACCGAAACTGTTCACGACCCCAGCTCGCTCGCACATCACCCGCGTATCACACATATAGGGGGTGAGAAGCACCGCCAGTGTGATCCGCGGGTGATGTGCGAGCGAGCT
>NW_027163626.1:0-359 GCF_002600585.1 Cystoisospora suis
GGAACCGTGCAGAATAAAGAGGAAATGCACATTAGTGCACCTGGAAAACCCCACAGTCTGCGTCCGACGCAGAAGCCAATCGAAACGAAATCCCCGCGGGCCGGAGCCGTCGAGCTAGGCCAGGCGGTCCGTGATGTGCAGTGTGCACAGGGGAGTCGGTGTTTTTGTGCAGAAAACGCGTTCCAAGTGCGGGAACTGTTAATAAATGGATGGCTTCTAGTGAAGCCTAACGTTTTGGCTCTATTGGAGCCAGAAAGTATTAGCGGACATGGTGAAACGGCCTCGAGCCGCACCAGAGGGGCTGCAGCACGACCAGCCGGGACCCGAGCTGTCCCCCGCGCGGCTGGCCCAGCCCCGCA
>NW_027163627.1:0-278 GCF_002600585.1 Cystoisospora suis
TCTGCGTCCGACGCAGAAGCAACGCAAAATCCCCGCGGGCCGGAGCCGTCGAGCTAGGCCAAGCGGTCCGTAACGTGCAGTGTGTACCAGAGAGTCGGTATTTTTGTGGTGAAAACGCGTTCCAAGTGCGGGAACTGTTAATAAATGGATGGCTCCTAGTGAAGCCTAACGTTTTGGCTCTATTGGAGCCAGAAAGCATTACCGGACATGGTGAAACGGCCTCGAGCCGCACCAGAGGGGCTGCAGCACGACCAGCCGGGACCCGAGCTGTCCCCCGC
>NW_027163628.1:0-343 GCF_002600585.1 Cystoisospora suis
ATAAGATAACGAAGAAAGTAAAAAGAGAAAAAACGAGGATAAAGCGAAGGGCAGTACAGACTAGGCCGAGGAGGAAAGAGAAAAGGGGAGGAGGAACAAAAGGAACGGGCGACACAACGACTACACGGAAAGGGGAGCTAAGGGTAAAGGGGCGAACTGCGCGAAAGCGAGGGAACCTACGCGTGAATCTAAGAAGAATCTGCAAAGGAAATGTAAAAATAAGAGTAACTAAGGGGAACAACAAGGGAAAGGGCAGAGATCACACAAAGAAGGGGGGCCGGGAAACCAACCGAAGGGGAGCCGAAGAAGGGGAGGCGCAGCAAGTAGAGGGAGCCGAAGACCT
>NW_027163629.1:0-2294 GCF_002600585.1 Cystoisospora suis
AAGAACATAGGCGATAAGCTCGGTAAGAAAAGCTAGGCAGAAGCAGATGAGAAAAAAGAAAAAGAGACTGCAAGAAAAAGTAGACACATATAGTTAGTTAGACACAGAAGAGAGAGAGAGGGACATCATGAAAGAGGAGTTCGCTTACCTAGCTAGCTACTAGCCAGCTAGCTAGCTATTCATAAGAGTCTATGTCTCATCGTTCACCTTTCTTTGAAGGGAAAGAGACAACAAGATGAAAGAAGATAAAAAAGCGAAGAGCCAACTAGAATACAAATGCAGAAGAAGACGAAGAAAGAAGAAGAAAGAAGAACGAGACTGCGTCGTAGCTCTTCCATAGTTTATCTAATTTCCATCTTGAAGAATCTATCTCTACATAGTTTATCTCTATCCATTTCTCTTTCTCTCTCTATCTACATATATGCATGTATTTCTCTTTATTTATGTCTTCAGACTTTTCTCCAGAATGACTACCACCTGCCTGTCTTTCTTTCTCTCTTTCTCTCTTTCCTTCATGAACGTTCCTAGACTCTATCACGTACTAGCTGAACGTGCCTGTCATATCATATACATAGACACCGAACTATCTATCTATCTATCTTTAATCTATCTATCTATCTATCTTTAATCTATCTATCTATCTATATAGAGAGAGACAGATAGAGAGGATTCATTATTCTCCTCTGTATGTGAGGCCAGGGATTCTGAGGAGAATAAGAATGAAGAGAACGATATGATACACACCGGGGCAGAGACAGAAGAAAGAGAGAAGAGCATACGGCATCGCATCGAGTAGACCTCCTCTTCGTGTCTCCGCTGTCTTGTAGACATAGCAGGATGTGAACCCGAAAATGCCTCCTCCCACTGTTAAGAGACAAGCCTGATACATATATACAGTCAAAACAAGAAAAGAAAAGAAAGAGTGAGAAAGAAAGAAAGAAAGAAAGAGATGAGCAAGAATGAAGAGGAGAGAAGGATATAGACAAGAAAAGGAGGATCGATGTAGACATTGTGAAGTACGCGAAGAATAAGCTCGTCCGACCTAACTCTTCCTTCGCTTGCCACGTGTCTAGTCAAAAGTCTATCTTCTTCTTTTTCTTTCTCTTTGCTATGTATTTGTGTGAATGTCTATGTAAGCATTCCACGCAAGTAGAGAAATAAATTAAAGATAAATAGATAGACTAGAGATAGATAGTTAGATCAATAGATTAAAGACAGATAGATAGACAAATAGATTAAAGGTAGATAGATAGATAGATTAAAGAGAGATAGATAGATTGAAGATAGATAGGTAGATACATGTAGATCTAATACATGCATGGTGACGAGGTGCGTATGTATCTATGAAGGAAGAAGAGAGAGATTTGGAGACAGGCGAGAATCGCTTCTATCTCTTCTGAGTCTCTCTAAACAAACGCCTACCAGAAAATACCCTCACATCCTTTCCTTCTTCCTTTCTTTCTCTCTCTCTCTATCTATCTATGATCTATCTATCTATCTACCTATTTATTTATTTATCTTTAATCTATCTATCTATCTATCTTCAATCTTTCTATCTCTTTATGTATCATTGGCAGTCCATCTGTGTACAGGTCCTGTACGTCTTCGGTCGACCCAAGAGGAAGGCTTCTTCTTTCTCTTCTTCTTCTTCCTTCTCTCATGTCTCTCGCCTCCTTCTC
Source organism: Cystoisospora suis (assembly GCF_002600585.1). NCBI lineage: Eukaryota > Apicomplexa > Conoidasida > Eucoccidiorida > Sarcocystidae > Cystoisospora > Cystoisospora suis. Next base: position 1,680 of record NW_027163629.1, read on the forward strand.
CCCCTTCATCCAGACGAACATCGATACATATACACAATGTATCATATATATATATATATATATATGCACGTATATATATATTATCCCCACATAAACATATGTAGATATATATGTATGCGGTGTATATACGATACGGATGTGTCTCAGCTTCTTCTGTTCCTTAATCGCTTGATGTATATCAATCTCTCTCTCTCTCTTTCTAATAGTAATAGAGATCTCGCCTATAAGCCTGGATCAACTGACGATAGACAGAGAGACAGACAGACATGCCTCTCTCTCTCTTTCTCTTTTTGTCTCTCCCTCTGTCTAGACATGTACAGACACAGGAGTGAGCCCTGTCTTTTCTTCTTTTTCTTCTTTTTGCTAAGGAAGAAATCCTGCGAAGAAGAAGAATTCTTAAACTCACGAGAAGGAGATCTCCATAAGAGAAAGAAGAAGACTGTGAAGAGGAATAAGAAGAAGAAGAAAGTTGAGAGAAGTCACGAGAAGAAAAAGAAGAGGATGAAAAGTTGCGGTGGTCTCTTCTTTTGCTTTCTCTTTCTCTTCTTCTTCCTCTCTCTCCAAAAGTGCAGAAAGGAGAAGAAGAACAAGGAGACCTCTCTTCTTCTTCTTCTT
>NW_027163630.1:0-281 GCF_002600585.1 Cystoisospora suis
GCTGGGGCTTGTGCTCTTTGTTGTCCCCTGAAATATCGTCTCACTAGGTCCCTTGCGTTGTGCATGTGTTCGTCCGGTTCCCAGGTTGTTGTGCCGTCCCACCATTTTACTAAATACTCTATACCATTTTCCGTGTTCCGATGTCCTAGGATGTCTTCTACCATGTACTCATCTTCTCGGGCCGGTTCCTGTGTGGTTGTTCCTCGCCTTAGGTGTTCCCATTCTTCTGTAACTGGTTTAAGGAGGGATACGCTGAAAACTGGGTGTACTAACATTGAAGG
>NW_027163631.1:0-389 GCF_002600585.1 Cystoisospora suis
GCATGCACTAGATGCGCTAAAAACAAAGCTTGCAGACAAAGAAGCGGGGGACTGCTGCAGCCACTCCCCATCCCAGAAGTCCCGTGGGAAGAAATCAGCCTCGATTTAATAGTAGGACTCCCCACAACGAGTGAAGGATATGACGCAATCCTAACCATAGTATGCAGACTTACAAAGATGGCGCATTTCGCACCCACAACCCAGACAGTAAACACAGAAGGAATAGTACAGATTTTAATCCGAGAGGTAGTTAGGCTGCACGGGGTACCCAGAGCCATCGGCAGCGACCGAGACACCCGGTTCACAAGCGACATTTGGAAGTCGTTCTGCAAACAGCTAGCTATCAAGCAAAGAATGTCAACAGCGTACCACCCACAAACCGATGGCCA
>NW_027163632.1:0-286 GCF_002600585.1 Cystoisospora suis
GGTAAGGAACCGTGCAAAATAGAAAGCAAATGCACACTAATGCACCCAGGACACCCCACAGTCTGCGTCCGACGCAGAAGCCGAACGAAATCCCCGCCGCTGGAGCCGTCGAGCTAGGCCGGGCGCCTCTTAAGGTGCAGTGTGCATGAGGGAGTCGGTGTTTTTGTGCTAAAAACGCGTTCCAAGTGCGGGAACTGTGGTAAAACGGATGGCTCCTAGGGAAGCCTAACGTTTTGGCTCTATTGGAGCCAGAAAGTATTAGCGGGCATGGTGAAACGGCCTCGAG
>NW_027163633.1:0-237 GCF_002600585.1 Cystoisospora suis
ACTTTAATAGAAGAACGGTGTTTGGCGCTATCTAAGGGACCAAATGAGTTTACCGGGGAACAACCTACAGCGTGGATAGCCCAGATGGATTTGTTCCTGGATAGAAATCATGTACCTGAAGCTGGGAAATTGAGAATAGCGTTATCCTACTTAGATGAGAATGTCACTAAGTGGTACTCGCTATCCTTGAATGAGGAGGAAAGACCTTATCATTGGAAGGGGTTGAAAGTAATGTTG
>NW_027163634.1:0-732 GCF_002600585.1 Cystoisospora suis
GTTGCTTCCCCTACCTCTTTGGCTTTCGGCGCCCACCCACACGAGTTCCCGCACTACACACAGCTTATCACATTGCTTGTGCTCGAGCTCGCACTTGGGTTCGCCACTCTTGCTCTCGGACACGTTTTCTGTCACTACACGTAGCGCTGGGGTGCTCATCCCCCGGTTGTCACCCCCTTCCACACGAACAAAGAATGGACAGTCTCGGACTGTCTGCACTTGTTCCCGCTGTTTTTCGGGTTCCCTAATGGTTACCCGTCGAGCAATGCTCTCAGCTCGCCGACGTTCCCTCGCTTCGTTGGGAGCCGTCAGTGTGACTGCTTGTCCGGGCACTCTCTACTCCAGTGACCTAACTTGCCGCAGTTGTAGCAGTTGTTGCTCTGCCTCTCCGGGCTATGCTTCGTCCTACTTCCGCCGCGGTCACTCGCCTCTCTTTTCACGCGTTCCGCCTCAGTAGGTCCCGGTCGCCCCGCGTTCTTTTCGTGCTTGTCCCGCCATGTTCTGTCGCGGGGTTCCGGTGACTTGAGCTTCTCCCTGAACCTGTCGTGGCCTCGTGGGCGCCTGTCCGGGCTGTCACTGGACGAAGGCGAGCGGTTCTTTCGCTCGTGCCGTCGGTGTCGTCGCTCGTCCCTTCCCGGCGAGTGTCTCCGGTGGCCTCGGTTAGCTTCGTTCCACACCTCTTCCATGGCTACCGCCTTGGTGATGGCCCCCAGCATACGGGTGGGCTCCCAC
>NW_027163635.1:0-248 GCF_002600585.1 Cystoisospora suis
GGGAACCTGAGAAGAACTTAGAAGGATGTCAACGCCTATTAGCTAACTACTACAAAGGTATTCAAAGAGAATTACATCCAGATCGGAGAGTCTGAATGTTATCAATTAGTCATGGAAGACCAACCTAAGAAGAACATCATGAACGGGGTACGTATCGTGTGTTAACTTTAGCATGTCCTTACGTACAGATCGTGTTCGAAAAGAGGGGAAGGAACGCCTGAATAGGAGGGGAGAGGTGTCAGAGGTTT
>NW_027163636.1:0-473 GCF_002600585.1 Cystoisospora suis
AACCACTCCTAGGGTACTCTGGGCCTCATTACACACGGCCTGACCAGCCCCCACCCGCGACCGCAACGTTGCCATTGGTCCCTCACCCGGTGCATCACCGACGAAGTCACGCCTCCACTCACCAGTCTGCCGCAAGTGCTTCAAATGGAGACTCCCCGGACCAGACTCCCCGAAGACCTCCCTCCTCATACGCGTCTCACTCGGACACGCCGCTAGCATTTTTTCACGACCAACACGGCCAGACGACGGCAGGACCGGGCCGCCCCCTTCCGACATCCCCGCCTCCGCCCTCGCCTCAGACTCCGTCACTGGCCCAAACACAGGCAACGCCTCTGAATCCGTCTTATCAACAACAGCACCACCATCTGAAACGCTCCCGTCGACCTCACCACCCGCCGCCGCAAGCCCTTCGACCCAGCCCGAGCCTTGAGAGCAGTGGACGTCCCCTCTGCCGCCGCAACAGCTCCTCCTGT
>NW_027163637.1:0-209 GCF_002600585.1 Cystoisospora suis
CAGTTTAGGAGTAAAACGACAACTTAATATAAAAGAAAGTAAACAGTTATGGCCCCAGAAAGAATCGAAAGAGGGCCGACCAGCAACAATCGAGCGCGCGGAGCGGACCGGACCTACGAAGGAAAGGGAGGAAAGCTGCAAAACCATAAAAGAGACAACAGGAGGGGCGCAAAACCTAAGAAAAGCTGAGTTCAAAGGTCGATTAGAAG
>NW_027163637.1:831-984 GCF_002600585.1 Cystoisospora suis
TCCTATACCTTTTAAAATAATATTTAAAAAATTAATTAAAATGTCTGTACCAACCAGTTCCTACTAAAATTATGATTTTCGTCGGCTCAGGGGGTCAAGTGGGACCCAAGAGCGATTGGAGGGAAAGAGTTTTTTGTCCCATGTGTCTTTTAG
>NW_027163638.1:0-281 GCF_002600585.1 Cystoisospora suis
GAAAGACAAGCAAAAGGAGGGAATTATAAAAGGGGAATGGGATAAAGAGTACGAGCAATGCAAGGACTTCCAAGAGGTATGGAAACAGGGAGGAGCGACAGCGGGAGAAGACAACAACGGCGAAGGAAGCGAGAAAGCGATCCTCTGCAAGCACAGGGAATACCAAAAAGAAGCTAATTACCTTTGAGCGAGGACAAAAGCAGGATGGAAGGTTTGTGTACCGGGGGAAGTGCTAAGAAAGGAAATATTGGAACATTCCCACGACCACCTGCTGGCGGGAC
>NW_027163639.1:0-372 GCF_002600585.1 Cystoisospora suis
TCAAGAGCCGAAGCTCATGCAAACGAAACCCTACACCCTAAGCTGCAGCTCATCGGACTTCGCTGTACACTCAACAGAATAATCTGAAATTGGTTTAAAAAAGAAAGGAGACAGACATGCTCCCCCTGCTTCTGGTGCCACTTGACTTACCATACTGCAGCACCGCTGCTACTTCGTATCTAAGGGGCACAACACAGTTTCGGGAAGCGAAGCCTTCCATCGAGCTGCTTTACGCCAGGTTGAGTCGTGACACGACGCCTACCGCCCCGATATACCGGGGCTTGTTTGTCTTCCCAAGTCGGGCACAACACTTTAGTTCCGGAACAGTCACTTCCGATCCTGCCACAGCAGTCGAGCGAGGTTTGCACTACA
>NW_027163639.1:421-905 GCF_002600585.1 Cystoisospora suis
ATGTGGGTGACCTGTTCGAAGCTTGTCTGAGCTTGTACGCAAAACTGAAGTGCAGGACGGCCAACTCAGCCCTGACCCTCTGTCTTGTGTCTCGCCACAAATGGCTCGGTAAACTACACAGCCTCAGGAACACTAGAAATCAGCTCTAGCTTCACGACGCGTTATTTCAGAGCCCTAACAGAACGCGCGGCAAATCAACCGTCATTTTGGATGCAATCTTGTCATCGACGGAACCCTCGGTATGGAACGCGACAACCGGGGACGTCTGAGAGCACTCTGGCAAGCTGTGGAGTTGCCGCCAGGCCGGTGCGATTGGCCTAATGCTGCCAACGTGTACGAGCGAAGTCAGACAAATCACGGAATGGCGGAAGGAACCGATCACGCGACAATAAGCTTTCGGATGGTGAGCCACGAGCGCGGAGCGCATCTTCCCGGGGTCACGTCTCTCACGACAATCCATCACCACAATGAAAAATATGAAACT
>NW_027163640.1:0-860 GCF_002600585.1 Cystoisospora suis
CTTCTCCTCCTCCTCCTCGTCTCTCCTCTATCACCCTGATATATCAGTACAGCAGAAGACGTCATGAGGAGTCATGATGTAAACCTAGTCCTATGACTCGTCGCGCGTTAGTGCCCCTCTGTTTCTCTCGTCCATTCGCCTCTCCTTCCTTCTCCTTACCCTGATACAATTCCATCCTCTTACGAAGAGAAAAGACAATGTGAAAGAGAGAAAGAAAGAAAGAAGCGGAAGGGAGGGAGGTAGATACATGACATAGCGACGTCATTGTATGTGGCGCAACTTGCCCCAGTGTGTTTATCTCTGACTCTCCCACCCCCCTCCTTCCAGCTCTTTCTTTCTCTTCCCTCTACGTCTTTCATAGAAACATCTCACACATATCTATGTGCAGCTAGATACTCTCTTCTTCTTGAAGCCTTGAGAAATGATAGGCCACCCGGTCGGTGCCTGTATATCGACTTTCCTCTTTAGGCTGCTATATCCTTATCACTCTACAGAGGCATCAATACCTTCCATGCGGCTGTCCCTTCAGTTTATTTCGCGCGCCATTCTCCCATGCAAAGAGATGTTGGCAATGATAGATAGACAGACAGATAGATCAGTCAGTCGATCGATCTATCTATCTCTCATCCATCCTTAAGATTGCGGAAACTCGCACAGACGCGACTCCGGAATGATATTAACAGGTAGGGGCTGATACTTGACACCCCGAGACGGGAAGGGGGGGGAGAAGAACAGCCAGCAGCATCAGCACCAGCAGCATGCAGAGATGTCTCCATTTTCCTATCGCAAATCAAGCAAGCTCTTTTCTCCTCTCCACTGCACTCCTCTCCTATGCTCTCCTCTCTTTCTCTCTGTCTCCT
>NW_027163640.1:969-1399 GCF_002600585.1 Cystoisospora suis
CTGTGTGTGTCAATCTAGTGGAACAGCTCTTCAAAGTGCTGCTTCCCACACACCAGATGTCAGGCAAGTTCGTGAGAGACACGCGAGACTTCACCTAATAAGAGACGAGACACGAATAGAAGCAGTAGGAGTAGCGAGGAGACGGGGCATGAGAGTGTGCGGAAGGAGACACCGATCTTAGGAAAGAAAGAAAGACGGCTGGAAGAAGACAAGCCGAGAGGAAAAAGGGAGAAATACGAGCGCGCCGGAAGAGGAAGAGAGGCGCGCTGAGGCGAAGGTTGAGAGAGGACCGAAGATGACGGCTTGGAGAGAAGTGAGAATACGGCTGTAAGGAGATCCCTAGTCATGACCGACTGACTGACTGCAATGAAGTAAGACAGGAAAGCAGGAGGGAGGGAAGAAGACGAAGGGAGGAAGGGGGGGGGAGACA
>NW_027163641.1:0-343 GCF_002600585.1 Cystoisospora suis
CCCTGGGAGACGTGGTCTCCGGCCATTTCCCAGGGCCTTCTAAGGCTAAGTCTGGGTCTCTTTTCCTCTTTTAAAGAGTCTTAGGACTCCGATTATGCAAGTTAGGCTTCCCTAGAAGCCTTGATCGTGGAAAGGTGCTGCTTCTAAATGCTTTCCGGCCCTCGGCTTCTCAAGCTGGGGCGCGGGCTGCGCGGCCGGCTCGTTCGCCGATCCGCTTGGCTTCTCGAGGTCGTAAAACTTAGTGCTTCCTTTTTATTTTTGCGCCTAGCGCGCTTAAAAGGTCTTTTCCTTTTCATTCGCTTTTATTAGGCTCCTCTAGGAGCCGTTTTACCTAACTTCCGGC
>NW_027163642.1:0-1861 GCF_002600585.1 Cystoisospora suis
TCTATATGTACATATACTGCCTTTGTAGGAATGCTTTTGAAGGTTCATCTTCCCAATACACCCCCTCCATACATCTTGAAGAGACGGTGTACAGACACCTCAGTTTTCTCTATCTCCAGTCTGGGCGCATTGTCTCTTCAGTGGCAATCTCTTCTTTTCTTGTTCTTTCTCTCTTAATCTTTCTTTCTCTCTTAATCTTTCTTTCTCTCTTAATCTTTCTTTCTCTCTTAATCTTTCTTTCTCTCTTTCTTTGGTCTTTGTGAATAGAACGAGGTTTATGGAGGGAGTTGAGTGTGGGAGGTTTTTCTAAACCACCTGGGGTGTATGGACACTCCATGAGAGCATGGAACGATAAAATTCTTCTCTTCGGCGGCTTAACTTCTTCTCCTGCTTATCAACCTCATGAAGGAGAAAAGGAAAAAGACATGTCTTCTCCTTCTTCTTCTCGAGATGTTCCTACTGTAAGATTCAGAGAAACAGAAGAGAATGAAGGAGGGGTCTTTGAAGGGGACTTCTTCTTGCCATCTGTCTTCTTCTTGTTCCTCTCTAATATAAGCCGAAGGAAAGATCCGGTCCAGCCAAGATACTTCAGTGCAATTTTCTCTTTCTTTTCTCTCTATCTTTCTTCATACATGTATGTATATGTAATGCGAAGTATGTATATATATATGTGTATGAAGTGCATGCATCTATATAGGTAGTGTATATATGTTGGTTCACGTAGTGTATGTATCTGTATATGTGGTATGTGCATCTCTATTTGTACTGTATGTCTGTCTATATATGCAGGATATGTATTTGAATCTATGTAGTATAAATGTGTCTATGCCCCTGTCTCTGCAGTACGCACTATAGATGCTGATGGTGGGAGGTGTATATACACCAAACCACTCAAGCCACAAGAAGGGACAGACGATGAAAAAAAGAATGCTAATCGATTCCTCTCTCTCTCTTTCTCTATCTCTTTATCTTTCTATTTCTCTCTCTGTCTCTCTAGATCTACTACCTCTGTTTCTTCGTTACTTTAGACATTTAGCAAGGGGGTGCAGAAGTCCCATCAGCTTCTTCTTCTTCTTCTGAACTTTTTCTATGACTGGCGAGGAATGGAGAAGAAGAAGATTAACCGCCAGATACCACCCCTCACACCTATCACGTGAATGTCACTTACATAACATTCATATCCGTACATAAATGTATACGTACGTATGTATGTACTGATATAAATACATATACATATATATTTATATGTACCTTCTATATGGCTCGTGGACTGGTTCAGGATGCGTATGATGTACATACTAATGATACACGTTTCTATCTTTAATCTATCTCTCTTTAATCTATCTTTCTTTAATCTGTATTTATCTATCTCTAGATCTTGATCTATCTTTGTATCTAGAAGTCCATGGGTTTGGTCTCCGCCTATTTCATTCATTTGTCAACGCATGCTCGTTTTTTTCTCCTCTCTCCATTTCCTAACTCTTCTCTTTCTCATCCCCCCTTTTTGACGCATGTCTCTATATCGATCTAGAGATGTCTTTAGATACGACCGAAGACGTCAAGAAGCTTATTGTCTCTATCTCCATGGCGGTGTATACACACCTCCTCTCTTCTTCTATAAAGACTCCGCAGATAGACCCGTACGCTTTCTCTCTCTCTATCCTTGCTGAAAGTCTGTCTATACACTCCCGCAGAGAAGCGACTCTTCTTTTTCTTCCTTCTCCAAGCTGGTAAGAGTAGTAGTAGTAGTAGGAGCAGGCCTGCTCTCCATTCTAATCTAACTTCTTTCGTTTTCTTCAAAGGCCGCACCTCTAGAAGCAGCCTGTATATCTACATAGTCCAACACATTCGCCTATCTCTC
>NW_027163643.1:0-254 GCF_002600585.1 Cystoisospora suis
ATGCGGTCACGCTCAGCACGCGGAGTATTTCGAGACACAAGGTGACGGCCGAGCAACCGAGCCAGATCAGGCTCCAGGGAAAGCAAGCACAAACGCCACCATCGACGCAGACGGACATCATGGAGATCGTTAACGCGACCAGGATGCTCCACGCGCGGCGGCAGGGCCAGGGGGCCAGCATAGACCTCCTTGAACAGGCGGTAGGCGGAGTTCTCCTCCACAGGCAACAAAGGGTACCACCCCACGGCCACGAG
>NW_027163644.1:0-320 GCF_002600585.1 Cystoisospora suis
TAGAAACTTGGGCACTCCTGCCCAGCGCGGCTCTCCTCCGTTGACCAACTACCAGCACCATGTCAATACAGTGCATCCTTTTAACCATTTAAAGGATAGTTAGCTGTCTCGATCTCTTCCCTGCGCATCTGTTTGGCCGTCAGATTTTAACCGCTCGTGGGATCAAGATCACAGGCTGGCGATTAGCCGAGTGGATAGGGTAGACTCTGACGGGCACCAGTTCGGTCCAGGACACATTTTTCAGGATTCAGAAAACACAGCGAAAGCGCTAGGCATCAGACACTGCGGTTTTTCTTGGGGCAGGAGTGCCCAAGTTTCTA
>NW_027163645.1:0-614 GCF_002600585.1 Cystoisospora suis
ACCCCTAGAATCATTACAACACACAAACACCAAAGGAAATAAGCGAGCTAAAGGGAGGAAAAGCAACGAGGTTGCAGAATGAGGGTATCGGAACGATGGAGCGTACGAGGGAGAGGACGTTCGGGGCGACCCGAAACGCGCATCTTCGTTGTAGCAGCCAGCCTGTATTGCAAGGAAATCATCACAAGACGGAAGGGATGAGAGGACAAGAAATCAAGGAGAGCGGCAGAGCAACGTCGCAGAACCCAACGGAAGATGAGGGAGAGATACGGAGAACGGAGGATCTTGTGGGTCTGAAACTAAGCAAAGGAAGCGAAGGGAGAGCGACGACTTGCGCGTGTAACACGCGGGCGCCGTGGAGAGTGAGGTCCTGGTACCGATGGCGCCCGCTTCTGAAGATTGACGGGCCGACGAGCGTACGAATTGGAGCAATGCAGCGCGCCGAAAGCGCACAATGCGAGGGCAACCAGGGGACCTTTGTCAGGATTTTACAATCCTGCCCCGATCGTCATCAAATATTGCCCTATTTTTAAGATTGACGATCGCTGTGAGAACGCACCGATGGCAGAGCGACCAGATCATGCCGAGATAAGGAAACCAAGCGGCAATTTATG
>NW_027163646.1:0-1465 GCF_002600585.1 Cystoisospora suis
GCGCGAGGCCCGCGCAGGTCCAGTAAACCCTAAACCCTAAACCCTTGGTCCGTAGAATTGATTGCTACTTGCGCGGGTTCGCGAGGTTTCCCTCCCTCCACCGCTGCCTTGTTACGTTGCTTGGATTTCGGCCGGTCGTGGACGTCTGCCTTGGCTTCCTACAGTTCACGATCGCCATTTCGGTGAAAAAAGGGCACTATTTCGTGGCGAGCGAGGCAGGATTGCAAAATCCTGACACCCCGGATCTAGGCTGATTTGGTGAAAAGTATCTATTTTTTTAAATTTGCGCGTACGGCTATAATCTAGATATCTCTAGATACCTCTTCTTCTCCTCTATCTAATAGACTAATTTCAGGGCGGTGCAAGGCCTAGGTACCGCGCAGGGCCGCCGTGCATCCCCCGACTGCTGCTTTAAAACACGCAAGTGGGGTCGTGCACTTCCCTTGCCCCGAACAGACCTTTAACCCCCGAAAACACTCCCAATGGATTCCCCTGAGTTCCCTTTCTCTTTTAGCCTTTGCTAGGAGGCGTCGAGCTCCTTGTTCTGCTTGCGCTGTGCCTCGGTCCCCTCCAGAATCGGTGTCCGTCGGCGGTCTGCTGGGGATGCTCAGTGATGTTGCGGGGCGAGTTCGTCTCCTGCGAGGCTGTAGGTCTCCCGGCAGGCCTTGTTAGTCTCAACTCACGATTGTCGGGTCGAGAGGCGTGTGATCTGGCTATTCCACGTCGCTGGAGAACCCCTCTGCTCTGCCTGTCGCGTTCTCAATTTTCGCGGTCGATGTGCAGCGGTCTCCTGGTCTTAGATTTGGTCCTCCGGCCTTGATGTTCTCGCGTTAGGGAGCTCTTGGTCTCTAGAATTGAGTGCTATCATTGCGGGGTTGCGAGGTTTCTCCCTTCCTCCGCTGCGTCGTTACGTGTCCTGAGTTTCGGCGGGGCGTGGATGCTTGCTTTGACTTCGTCCGGTCTACGATGTCATTTCGGTAAAAATAGGGCACTACTTCGTGGCGATCAAGTCAGGATTGCAAATTCCTGACACCGCGGCTCGCCGGAGGCAGCGTACCCGCCGGTGAATCGGACCGGCAGAAACACGGTTTCCACCCGATCCCGTGCAAGGGACCGTGCGAAACGGAAGGAAAATGCACACCGACGCACCCAGGAAACCCCAAATCTTGCGTCCGACGCAGGAGCAGAGAGCAATCCCCTCGGGCCGAGGTCGTCGGGCGAGGCCAGGCGGTCCATGATGTGCGGTGTGCATAGACCAGTCGGTGTTCGTGCGGCCATCGATTATTTTCTCAGGTTTTCCTGCGGGAAAATCTGAGAAAATAATCGATGGCCTCTAGTAAAGCCTAATGTGTTGGCTTGTCTAGAGCAAAGTAGCACCGCGGGATGCGGTATAAAGGCCACCAGGTAGTACCGGAGGGGCTGCAGCACGACCGGCCGCGACCCGAGCTGTCCCCCGCGCGGCTGG
>NW_027163646.1:1479-1792 GCF_002600585.1 Cystoisospora suis
CCCAGCCCCGCATACATGCCGAAGGACCGCCCCTGAAGTCAAGGGGGGCCGGAAAGCGTTTGAAACGGCCAGATAGTCGCGCTTGAGGACCCCATGGAAAGTGAGGGGACCACGAGGCGCGCATCGGTCCACGCCGTTCGCTCAGGGTGCCCCTAGGCGGGACGATCAGTTGTTCGCCGCCCGGGCGCATAGATCCCAAGAGGCTCAAGAGGAAGACTGGCCACAGGGAGTGATCGCGTGAAGTGTGGAAAGGTCTGAAGGGCCAGGGACTCTCACTGAGGGTGTAGCAGACGAACTGGACTGCCAGAAAGCC
>NW_027163646.1:1842-2408 GCF_002600585.1 Cystoisospora suis
GAAGGTACTGGTTCAAGGTGGCCAAAGCCTGCGTCAAGTCAACAGACTATGGGAGACGATCAGCCCACACCGAGCCGAGATATCACCCCTTCGGGACGCCGAAGTCGACTCCGCGTAGTCTCTGGACGCCAAGAATCATTACACTCCTGGTCCTGCTTTGGGCCCTCAGCCTCTGTTGCTTTCCCAGTAGCGACCCTGTGGGTCCTACAATTGGTTGCTATTGCCGCGGGGTTGCGAGGTTTCCTCCCCTTCCCGCTGCGGCGTCACCTAACTTGGATTTCGGTAGGTTGTAGAAGTCTGCCCTAGCTCTGCATGGCGCACGATCGCCATTTTGTTAAAAATAGGCCTCTATTTCGTGGCGATCGAGGCAGGATTGCAAAATCCTGACACAACTACACCGAGAAAGCAACATTACAGATAGGGTGAGTTAAACCAGAAGACTAATTGATTAACTAATTTATTACTATAAATCTCTGCCAGTACAGCGTTTAGGGCGCGAGGCCCGCGCAGGTCCAGTAAACCCTAAACCCTAAACCCTTGGTCCGTAGAATTGATTGCTACTTGCG
>NW_027163647.1:0-127 GCF_002600585.1 Cystoisospora suis
AGATAGATAGATAGGGTTAGATATGTAATTTGACGGAGAGTGAAGAGTAGATAGAGCATATGTCTTTTCTTTCTTGACTTCCTGTTTCTTTCTCTCCCTCATTTTTCTTTTCTTCTTTCTTGACTTT
>NW_027163647.1:193-1553 GCF_002600585.1 Cystoisospora suis
CTATTCTTGCAGTCAGCCATCCATACATTCTCCACACATAGAGATTTCTCGACTTGTTGAGCTGCCTAGATGAGGTAACGAGGGATCTCCTAGGTATTCACTGCTCTAGACAAGCATAGGGCGTGTCTATATCTATGTCTCTTCATATACATACACTATATATATGTATATATGTAGATAGATCGTTGTCTCTGGATGGAAAGTGAGGAGCAAGCTCTTCGACTTTTCTTCTCTATGTCTACGTATGAGAGTTCCTCCGGTGTAAAGTCTATTTACTGCTCTATCGCATACGTATCTATATCTCTATAGATGAACTTCTCTACGTCGGGATTCTTCCTTCATCTTGTCCTCCTTTTCTGTGCATGTGGTATATCAATGATCTTTCTCTCCCCCTTTCTATATGCATATGCCAATACATCTTCTCTTGTACCTCCACTCGCCTCAATCTTTCTTTCTCTCTCTTTCTTTGTTGCAGATTTCCGTGGCTGAATCCGACAGTTTTGAGAATCCTAAGAGAGAATGAAGAAAGGGGAAAGTCGCGATCTTATTCTCTTCACAGGGGGAGGAGAAAGAGAAAGAAGAGACAACGTCGTAGCAGAAGACAGACATCTGATAAGCTTTCTGCAGATGAAAGTGGCCTTGAATCTTCTCGCTCTTCTTCTTCTTCTGAGTCTTTTCTTTCTTCTTCGTCTTCGACTTCGTCTCCTAGCGATGAAGAAGACGAGGAGGAGGAGGACGGAGAAACACGCTGCGGTGTACATACACCTCAGGGAGAGGAAGGAGGTAGCGCTGGTCTACAGCATCAGGGAGAAGAAGAACAAGAGGCGATGGCAAGCTCTTCTTCGACCAGTCAAGCAGAAGGAAGTGGAGAGACGGGGAAAGGAATGAAGTCACGAGGAGGTCGACATAAAAAGTCGAAAAAATCCCATCAACAGTAAGCAACCTCTATCAAGGATACACAGGTGACAGATAGAGAGATAGAGAGATCATACATAGATGAAGAGACAGAGAGACTAAAGATAAATAGATAGATAGATAGCTCTCTTCTTTCTCTCTTTCTGATACTGAGANNTCTTTCTCTCTCTATATATGTAGGTATATTGATGCCTGCGTGTCTATATAAATCCCTATGGTAGCTCCGCTGGTACATTTGTTTGGAGTTCTGATAGACAGACATCTGACATAATGTATATCGATCACCTAGATACATCTCTCTATCCATATGTAGAGAGAAGGAGGTAGTTGAAGTAGAGAGAAAGCTTGTTCTCTTGTGGGTGGAGAGGACTGTAAAAGGTTAGGTGAACGATTCTCTTGGGGTCTCTGCCTTGCTGTATCAAAATGTGTACATATATATATATAT
>NW_027163647.1:1866-2121 GCF_002600585.1 Cystoisospora suis
TTCTCTGAGGTGTATATACACCCTCTTCAGCTTTCTTACTATAGGCCCACTGTTCTGTTTCGTGTTGTTCTCTTGTAGATCAAGTCCTTCTCAAGTTCCCTCTCCTGTCCCTCCGACCTTAGCATGCAGTAGTAGTAGTAGTACGTCATCGTCACTCCCGCATGCTTCTCGGTCTTCTCCTCTTGCATCCTTGGCATCTTCACAAGTAATAGGACCCTCAGCTTCTTTGCCTCATGGGTCGTCTCCTCAGCCACC
>NW_027163648.1:0-288 GCF_002600585.1 Cystoisospora suis
GCTTTGTACGACTTACAATCGCCATTCTGCTAAAAATAGGTCACTATTTAGTGGCGATCAAGGCAGGATTGCAAGATCCTGACAACCTTCGGGCGCCTCCTGGCGTCCGCATACTTCTTCTGATACGCCTGGGCAAGCTCTAGCTCTCGTTTTGCTTGCTGGAGCTTGATCTCCGCTTGCAGCGGTAAGAGTCCGGCTCCGCTTGCCGTCGGAATGTCGAGCTGCCTGCAGATCGGCTTGGGTGGGACGAAACCATAGAGCAATTCGAACGGAGCTTGCTTCGTACTG
>NW_027163649.1:0-246 GCF_002600585.1 Cystoisospora suis
TGCTTAGAAAGCGTGTGGTTTTCTCTACCGGACTGCCTTCTGTTTTTCTGCGTGCGGCGCCCGTTGTCTTGTGGCGGCCGGTGCATGCAGCTTCTAAGGCGGGAGGTTTTCCCGCGTGGATTTCCTTGGCCTAGTTTGGCCTTTCCAGGTTTTCTATAGTTATATTAGCTATGTTGGCTGCCTTCTCTGATGATTAGGCTCCCCTAGGAGCCCTAATACTGCCTATCTAGAATCCACGGACCGTAG
>NW_027163650.1:0-122 GCF_002600585.1 Cystoisospora suis
CAGCGACAAGCACCGGAGGCCAACCAGGAGTTCATCGTCGACGCGATCGAAGACCACAGAGACTCGGACAGAGGCAGAGAGTACCTGGTACGGTGGTTGGACGGCTCTACAACATGGGAACC
>NW_027163650.1:686-842 GCF_002600585.1 Cystoisospora suis
ACGGCGTGAGCAAACCAAGATGTTTGACGCCTCCTAGGGAAGGCTAAAAGTAAAAGAAAACTCCAGGAACCTATTGGGAGCCCCACAGGGTCCTGGAAACGCGTTTTGAGTGTAGGGGAAACCCATGTCCCCGTTTTCGTGATCTGACGTAAAAGT
>NW_027163651.1:0-142 GCF_002600585.1 Cystoisospora suis
GCCGATTCCTTACTAGGACATCCTCCGGCTCAATAAAGCCTGGATCAGAGCGAAAGAAGCCTGTACGTACACCTCGCTTCTGCAAACCTAACGAACTTGACAGAGGGCTTTCTTTACAGAAAATACAACTTTCATGAGAATT
>NW_027163651.1:466-838 GCF_002600585.1 Cystoisospora suis
GAAAATGCACGAGAAGAAGAGAAGATAGACAATCGGCGACAGTTCTTCCGTATGAGGTGTACATACACCCCAGGAACGTAATCTCCTCTCCCTCCAGGAAGAGAAGATCTTTGGAGTTTTCCTGTGAATCTAGCCATTTTCAGAGAAAAGAGACTTGGAGAGAAAAAGCTCTTTACATCTATCTTACCTAAAGATATCTACAATGGCGGACAAACTTTCTTCATATTTCTCAGCTTGTCTTTTCTCCGTTCTTTCGACTACAAAGAACCTGTCTCCGCCTTCTTCTCTCTTTTCATCTCCATGAAAGAACTCGTGGAGAAGGCGTGTATACAGATGTATGTATGTATGAAAAAGGGCGCGAACAAAACAAGA
>NW_027163651.1:1310-1481 GCF_002600585.1 Cystoisospora suis
AGCTAACTAGCTAACTAGCTAGCAGTGACTGACCATAGAGAAAGGAGGAGTTAAGATAGACCTCCTCTCTTCATTTTTCTCTTGTCACTCTTCAAGCAGAGGTAAGGTGTCATCGACTCCTTGATCCTCCGAAGTATTTCTACAGGAAGAAAGAAAAGACAGGGAGAGGTT
>NW_027163652.1:0-229 GCF_002600585.1 Cystoisospora suis
CTCCCAAACTTCACATAGATTTCGTACGCTATGTGGGCTTATCTCTCTTCTCTTCGCCTGATCTTCTTAAGGTCATTCATGGCTCTTATCATCTTCTCTCTACGCTCTACTGGACGTATGGAGTTAGAGACTTTGCGAGGATCCTCGATACACAAGTCGGCTTAGGATGCCTCTTAGACAGAAGAAATCTCGACGTGCAGTTCTTCTCTCTTTCTACGTCGCTAAAGCT
>NW_027163652.1:753-873 GCF_002600585.1 Cystoisospora suis
AAGAAGAAGAGAAGAAGAGAGACGGCAAAACTTCAGCCTCATGACCCGCAGGTGCAGGATCTCTTCATGTCTTATCTTCTTCTCCCTCTTAGCTTCGAGATTTGTCGATCTCTCCAAGAT
>NW_027163653.1:0-271 GCF_002600585.1 Cystoisospora suis
ATATATATATATATGCATACACGAAGGTATATACTCATACATAGATATATGTATATCTCTCTGTATGTATGTAGAAGGTTAATGAAGCCCGCCTATGAGAGGTAAGTAATGAGAGGCCTCTATGTGACTATATCTCTCCATATAGTATGTATAGATATCTACCTCTATACATACAGATAGAGAGACACCTACTACACGCTCTTTCAAGCGAGAAATGACGATCACCTTAAACGCATCTCTATAGATATAGAGAAACATAAGAATATCCATC
>NW_027163654.1:0-283 GCF_002600585.1 Cystoisospora suis
TATCTCTTCCCCCGAGACGTCGGGACGTAGCTCTCCACTACCCTGTTTTGCTGCTTCCCAGATGCCTTTGACCTCCCCCTGAAATTTCCTATGGGTCCTGCAGTAGTCTCTACCGCCGGTGTGTATTTCCTCCTTTCTGGTCAGGTGAGGAAAAGATCTTTTGGAGGTTGCCGGCGGGTTCTCACTTCTTTCGAGACCGACTGAGCCCTCTATATATTTATCCCTCCGACCAGATTCGATGCTTCTGCTTCGTGTTCTCACACGACCGCCCAGTAAGCTGACT
>NW_027163655.1:0-889 GCF_002600585.1 Cystoisospora suis
ATGATTGCTCTTTCTTTTCTTTCAGAGAAGCTCGTGCTGGATCTTTTCATGGCTGTTCTCTCTTCAAGCGGGAGAAGATTGATCGATCGATCGATAGATGTGTACAAGAGATTCTCTTAGATAAGAAAAACCTCAGACCTTCTTTTTTTTTTCTTTCTTCGCTTCCTTCTTTTCTCTCTTTGTTTCCTTTGAGCTCGATGCTTCAATTCGAGGAGGAGGAGGGAGACGAAGAAGTGTATCTTTCTCTTTCTCCGGGTGTCCTGTGACACCTTTCTTTCTTTTCTACTGAATGAATGCGAATAAGTTCTTCTTTTTCTTCTTCTTGCTCTCTTTTCTTATTCGAACCAAGATAACAAGCACAAGGAAGACTAGGGACTTGCCTTATTGTCCTTTTTCATCTTCATCTTTCTTATTCGAAAGTTCTTCACGTTCTTGTCTAAAAGACATCTATCTCTCTAGACTCAAGAAGAAAGAAAGAAAGAAATCTTCCTCTTTCTTTTCTTCCCCTCTCCTTCTTCGCTCCTCCCCTCTCTCTCCGACGAGGCAACAAGCTCCTTTCTTTCTCTCTTTCCTTTCTTTCTTCTCTACCTCCGTCTTTCTCTCCTTTTCCTCTTCCTATCCCCTCTGAACCTCTCGCTTCCACATCTATCTCTCTCTATCACTCTGTATTGTAATCTCTCTATCTATCTCTCTATCTTCACTCTCCTCTCTACATATTCTTCGCAAAGCTTTTCAGGCAGAATGACTACCGCTCATAGGCCTACGTGGCACACAGCCCTAGGGGGAGAGACCCAAGGAGGAACGCGTCAAATCGCGACCAGAAAAGTAAATAAGGGGGATAGAAAAGAAAGGAAGAAAAGGGAGAAGAAGAAGAAAGAGAGAAGAGACA
>NW_027163656.1:0-1682 GCF_002600585.1 Cystoisospora suis
AGAAACGAAGAAAAACACAGACCGTTCTTGACTTAAAGACCAGACAAGAACGGGGTCCTTCGCCTGTAACCCCTATCTGCATAGACACTATCATCACCACGACCATGATGTGTTCGAGTGTACGTACACCACTCAACTTCTGTGGGGCGAAGGATGGGGTCGATCCAAACCCTCAAGAAGAGAAAAAGAAGGAAGACATCTTTCCTTCGTTATACTTCAGTCTTCAACAGAACCTCTTCCTCCATAGATATACTCAACATGCAACTTCTCTTCACAGTACACGTATCCATACATACACCTACATATATACATGTATANNTCCATACATACACCTACATATATACATGTATATACATATCTATATATATGTATGTATGTATGTACTAGTCTGGAGTATACATGCTTTCAGGGCAACAATGATGACTGGGCCGAGAGCGAAGAAGAGAGAGAAAGAGATATATGTTCTTCTATTATCCAGATATAGATGAGGTGACTATGGGAAAGTTTACGTCTTCTTCTTCTTACTTCGAAAGCGAAAGGGGTGTGGTGTATGTTGTCATCTACGATATGAACGTGAATATTCTTTATACGGATCTGTAGGGCATTAACAATTCGAGGCTCGATCGTCTGAAGGGGAGCCACACAAAGAAAGAAAGAAAAAACAAGATGAGAAAGAATGAAAAGAAAGATGCAGATGTTGGTCGAATGCATGTCTCTCAGTCCACGAACTAAAAAGTCCTCCTGAAACTTCCATCCCATTATTACAGCCCTCCTTCTTTGCTACCTTCTCTCTCCTTCTCATTGCAACAGGATTTGATACACTCTGAGCCCTGCATTCACCAGTTCATCTAGGTGACAGCATGAAGTGTACATACACTCGACACCAGATACGTACAAAGATCTCTTCAGTTGAACAGAATCTTTTTTTTCTTCCTTGACGTCATACCCATGTAAAGAAGGAAGAGAGAGTATTAAGAAAAAGAGAGATATGGCCTTCTTCCCGATAGACGAAAGACGAAAAGAAATATCTCTGCATCATCTGCATCCTCCTCCTATCTATCTTTTGTCTCTCTCTACGATTCCTGATCCGTAAGACAGCACGGACGACACCGTAAACAGACGCAAGACTCCCTTCTGTCTTCCCTTACTCTCGCCTCTATCCATTCTTTTCCTCTACTGCACTGCAAGCAACAGCCTTTCCATCTACCTCCCTATCTCTCCTTATTCTATGTACATAGCTATGTTTCTATCCATCTATCTATCTGCCTACATATGTACCTAGCCATGTATCTATCTACTTACTTATCTGTCTATCCACCTGCCCCTGTACCTATCTACGTACCCTCCTATCCACCTATGCAACTCATTTGACCTATCTATCTACCTCCCTTCAGTATATTGAACTATCTCTCATTAAAACCTTTCTATCTTTGATCTATCTATCTCTCTTGACTCTACTCATCTATCTGTGTATCTATGTATGTGCAAATCTTACCTGAGTGATGGATTTCTTATCAGGGACATAAGTGCGGAAGAGAGAAGCAAATTTTTGCCAGAGGTCGAGCCTCTTTCTCTTCGCCTTCAAAACCTTTGCAAGCCAATGCTCGGCATCCCACTCGCTCGGATACAATAGACGCAACCTACCAAAAAGAATACAACACACACACAGATAGATAGATAGA
>NW_027163657.1:0-634 GCF_002600585.1 Cystoisospora suis
CGAGGAAAATGGGGGAGCTGCTGAGCAGAAGCCAGCGAGCCCAGGCGCGGACGTCGAGGAAGAAGTTCAGAAACGTGAACGATCTGTGGTTGCGCACAAGATTGCAGGGTTGAATGCGACGTCGTTGGGGCTCTTCGGAGGTGCCGTCGTCTCGGCTCTGGCATCTGCGCTTTTGGGGTACGGAGTGAGAAAGACGGGAAAAGAACCTCTACCTGTTCGCGTGGTAGGGACTGGCATGGATATTCTGACTTTCTCACTTCTGGCAGCTAGCATCTATCATACATTCAAGAAGAAGCCCGTGAAGCAGCGGCAGCAAAGCACCAGAACGGAGAGGCCGCGGGAAGCAGAAAAAGAGTCGAGAACAAGAGAAGACGCAGCTTCCTTGGGACAAGAGCCGGAGACAGCAGCGCAAGAGCTTCCGGGAGAAAGCGGCTCAGCAGCACAGGGATTCCAAGCTGTGATCGGTGAAAGTCAACTGTGAGGATGTGTACGGTGTGCGATAAGGATAGGCGTGGTTTCCCAGTAGAGGTTATCCTTCCACTGTTACACTTCGTGCTGTCGGTGAGATTGCACGTGACACTTTGAATTATCAGCGGATCGCGTTGTCTGCTATTTCTTTTCTGTTGTTGTGGAG
>NW_027163658.1:0-215 GCF_002600585.1 Cystoisospora suis
CTAGCGGCATCGCTACTAACCCGGTGTCCTCTCCCCGGAGGGGCTCGCAGTCGACGACACTCCTTTGCTGCTTAGTCGGATGCCAACCCTGCATCTCACGACACTCCTCCGTTTGGGCATCGCCCGCAGATTTGTAGCTCCTTGAATTCTCGTGCCCCGCCGCACGTGGATCCTCCCGCTGAAGCTTGCTTATTATTCTCCACGCCCTACCGCCG
>NW_027163659.1:0-420 GCF_002600585.1 Cystoisospora suis
GCTTGGTTCACCGGCGAGTGAGCTGGCCTCCGTAAGCTGTTACGGCTTCCCGGGGCCCGAGGTCTCGTTCCCGTGCGTGTTTCTTTACTCTTTTCGTGCTTATTGTGGCTCAATGGATAGCAAATGTGTTTTGCTTTCTACTGATACCTATTTTGCGTGGAAAGTGTGCAGTTCTCCTAACCGGACTTCCCTCTGCCTTTCCGTGCGTGGCGTCCGTTGTCTTGCGGCCGCCGGCGCATGCAGCTTCTAAAGCGGGAGGATTTCCCGCGTGAAATTCCTTGGCCTCCTTTGGCCTTTCCAGGTTTTCTAAGATTATACTAGCTGTGCTGGATGCTTTCTCTGCTGATTAGGCTCCTCTAGGAGCCCTAATACTGCTTATCTAAAATCCACGGACCGTAGTTTCGCCCTCCCTGTCCGTGG
>NW_027163660.1:0-3256 GCF_002600585.1 Cystoisospora suis
CCTTGCAAGACACTCCCGCTACGAATCGAGGAGGGAGCGGTGGAAGAAGAGAAAAACGACCATACGAAGAAGAGGAAGAAGAAGAAGATGATGATGATGATGATGACCACGGTGTATATACACCTCGAGGATCTCTTGATAAAAGGGGGGGAACATACGAAGATGTGGATGAGCGTTCTTCTCCTTCTCCTCTCCCATGCACTGTGAAAGGAGAAGGAGAAGAAGAGTCGAGTTTACTTTGATGAATGGAAGCAGGAATGGATGAAGAAGACGACGACGGGGGAAAGAAGAAGTGCAGTTTCTTCTTCATAAGCATCAAAGCAGAGGACGGAGAGAAAGAATGGCGAAGAGGTGAGAGGGCTGCTGCTGCGGGGGGTGAGGGTGGCGCATACATCCCTGCGGGAATCCTCCATGTGGCTGGTAGGTAATGGGTATATTTCACGAGGCGCATGCATCGATCATATAAGGCTAAAGGAGAATTCAAACCTCGATAAGGAGTAATCAACACTGAAGAAAAAAGAAAGAAAGAAAGAAAGAGTGAGAAAGTAAGAAAGAGAGAAAGGACATAGAAAGGAAAGGAAGCGGAAAGGATCCAATGCACACAACTTCTGTTTCTTCCACGTGCATATCTATAACCTCTCTATCTATCTGTCTATGTTATGGGTATACGTAATGTAGATAGACGTACAGCTGGCTACGGATGGAGAGAATGAAATATAGACATACATGTGTATACACGCACGCGCTGTATGAAGTGGATTAGGTATTAAACCTGCCTATATACATGAGTGTGTAGGAGCCCCTATTGCGTGTATGAGAGAAAGAGAAACTTTGCATGCAAGAAGGAGAAACATAGTTCGGAAAAGAGTAGCACAAAAGACGGGAAGTGGAGAAACCTCAGGAGAATATAAACCAAGAAAAGTAAAGAATAAGACGTAGGAATCGACACGCATGCATCCCCCCCCCTTACATACAGCCGATCACAAACTATGTCTCCTGGCGCCTACATACATACAAGTTACATACCCTCTCCATCTATACACTTACGTGAAAATACATACGTATATACATGTATATATGTAGTGTATGATATAGATATATAGATATGGGTAGGATCTTTATGCTTCCATGAGACGTAATCGATTGATGAATGCATGCATGCGTGTATATCTATCCTTTGCTCGTCCTTCTTTTCTTCCTCTTCATGTTCCTCAGCTCATTTGTAGCCTTTTATCTTATCTTCAAGACATACACCATGGATATAAATTTACTTGCCAGGAAACGCCTCGCATACCTAAGAATCGATGTCTTACACAAATACTCTAGCCCACACACATGCATTATCTATCTAGTTACTGTCTATATACATGTATACACACATATATATATATATGTCTGTATGTGTGTATGAGTTTCTGTAATAGAGAATATAGATCCAGTGAAAACGGATGAAGTAGATTTCCTTACCTCCTCCATGTGTATCGAAGGCCCCCCCTCGTAGGCCTGTATGATCGAGATGTTGGAGAGAAGAAGAGGACCGAATATTAGACGAAGGAGAGGGAGTATCACGTATACCCGCATATAAAACCCCTAATACGATCGTATACCATAGAAGATTTCGATCGAAGACCTTGATAAAGAGGAGGGGGGTTTCGTCAAAGAGATAGAGGAGAATAAAGATCGATAAGCATGAGCCCAGAAGATACTTCACAAGGAGACGTATATGGACGACAGAAGGAGATACCGGACAAAGCTCCAAATACTCATCTGCCGCTGCACCCGCTGCCTCCATTCTAGAAAGAAAGAAAGAGTGAGGAAGAAAGAAAGAAAGAGTGAGAAAGAAAGAAAGAAAGAAAGAGAAAATCCCCCCAAGCGACAAACGCATGCACGTACCTTGTAAGCGACCATACAAGGGCAGAACGTCCACGCAGTACAAATCTATTTACTGCTTCGATGCACACATGTTCGCGTACACGTATATATCTATATATCTATATATGTATATGGGTATATATCTATGTGTGTATGTATAGAGAGAGACAAATAGCTAAATACATGTCTATGAATATGTATGTAGGAGAGACACGCAGGGTGTATAGGTATAATACTTTACATGTATACAGCAGACACACTCCAAGTAGATCCTGCTTGTGTGCTGTCTCTTATACCATAGACTTTCTATATGTGAGAGATACGAAAGCCAACGATCCTTAATAAAGAAGCGCATGCACGCATAGGGTGTATGTTTGTATGTGTCTGGGCATATACCCTCCTTACACTTCTACAAGTGTATATACACCCGAAAAAGAGCGGAAGTCTCGACCTCGGTAGGTCAACTCACGCGCTTGTACGTTCACCCTCTCTCCGAATGAGAAGCCCCCTGACTCTTATGAAGAGCATAAATCATCCTATACTCTCACTCGCTCTATATAGATGTATATAGATATATATATATATCGATTTATATAGATACATATATATATATACATATATGTAACTCCATAGGTCTATCCCAAGAAACATCTATATACATAGAGATGATGGCTGGCTAGATTCGAACCATCTCTTGTAATTAAAGACGTAAAGTTTCTATTAAAAAAAGCAATCCTCCATAGTTTAACGTCATGATATACCACGACTTCTAGCTTGCTCGACATAGAAAGCAAGTGAGCTACAACTGTAGTGAGGTGTATATACACCTACGTCATCCTCTACGATCTATCTCTTTCCTCTACAGAACTTGGTCGTATCTATCTAAAACAACTTCACTACGCAAATGTCGAGATAAATAGATAAATAGTCAGATCTTATGGTGTGGATCTCATAATAAGAAGAGAAGAGATGTACCTCTGATTGATTTGATGGGGAAGTTCGTTGAATTCTCTGAAGACCCAGTGAGCGTAGCCGTTGAACTGTCTCCGGACAATGGATTGTCGATTCAGCCGGAAATCTTCAGCATGTTTAAGAAAGAAGAAGAAGAAGATGAAGAGAAACAAAGGCATCAGAAAGACCAAATTCAAGATAGAAAGAAGTCGAAACCGAGATGCTAAGCCTGCGGCCGCTGCCGACCGATATGGAGATAATCTACAGAAAGAAAAGAAAAAGGAGAGAAGAAAGAAGAAGAGGATAAAGAAGATGAAAAAGAAGAGAAAGTAGATACAGAGAGAGAGACGCATGGGGCGATGAGGCAAATAGAGAGGAAGACAGGGAATACAATACATGCTTTCATACATACTTCCAGACAAAGATACATTCA
>NW_027163660.1:3613-3837 GCF_002600585.1 Cystoisospora suis
GATAGATAGATTAAGGAGAGATAGAATAAAGATAGATAGATAGAATAAAGATAGATAGATAGAGTAAAGATAGATAGATTAAGGAGAGATAGAATAGAGATAGATAGATTAAAGATAGATAGATAGAGTAAAGATAGATGAATTAAGGAGAGATAGAATAGAGATAGATAAATAGATTAAAGATAGATAGATAAAGATAGATAGATAGAATAAAGATAGATAGA
>NW_027163661.1:0-301 GCF_002600585.1 Cystoisospora suis
AGATAGATTAAAGATAGAGAAGCAAGATCTCTGTGCGTTTACGAAAAGCTTGAATGTGTGCATGCATACCAGATATGAAATGTGGCGATTCGAACATACACCCCGGCTCTGATCCGTACGTTAGGTAACAAGCTAATAATGTGAAGGCAACGGGGGCTTCTTCTTGTGCTTTTTCTTCTGGGTGTTTCTTCATCCTCTCTCCTTCTCCACGTCCGGGGCTTCTTCTCTCATTCTCTCCTTGGTCAGTTGCGTGAAAAGAATGAAAAGAAGAAGAAGAGGAAGAAGAAGACTTTTCTCTTCC
>NW_027163661.1:593-809 GCF_002600585.1 Cystoisospora suis
AAGAGATTACATTCATGGGGGTAATTCTCCCTTTCGTAAGAATGACGATATATGGACATCTCTAGACGTATAGATAGATATAGATACATCTAAACAAAGATGTCTATATATATGGGTCTATGCATGAATACAGAGGTACTTGCTGCATGCATCCCCTGTCTATATGGAGATGCATGAGTACAGCATATTGATCTACTCGTATATGTATACTTAGGG
>NW_027163662.1:0-298 GCF_002600585.1 Cystoisospora suis
TGACCAGCCGGCAGCGTGGATAGCCCAAATGGATTTGTTCCTCGATAGGAACCATGTACCAGAAGGGGGGAAATTGCGTATCGCCTTGTCTTATCTTGATGAGAACGTTACTAAATGGTATGCCCTGTCACTGAACGAGGAGGAAAGGCCATATGATTGGAAGGGATTAAAGATTATGTTACAAGAACAATTTGGAGGGTATGATCTACAGGGAGCAATCAAGAGACTAAGAAAAGTCAAACAGGCGGGATCTGTGAAAGATTATCTGCTACGGTTTAATAATGCTGTGGCGGATTGC
>NW_027163663.1:0-213 GCF_002600585.1 Cystoisospora suis
TACTTTATCGAGGGATTGGACCCTGAAATACGAAGGTTTGTATACATTTGCCGGCCGGGTACAATGTCTGAAGCAATTAAATTAGCTACATATCTATGGGAGGACGTGGAAAGTAGCAAGAAGGACAAGGGGGAGCAGAGTGGATGGAAAAGGGGAGACTTTCGTCGACCAACGTACGTGCACTCAGAACCTCGGGTCCAATCAAACAATCGA
>NW_027163664.1:0-254 GCF_002600585.1 Cystoisospora suis
ATATCTATAAAGATAGATATATATATAGGTACATACACACGGATGATATTCACGAAGAGGGAAAGACAGACGGAGAAGAGTCGGGGAGAAGAAAAGGAGACACGAAAAGCAACGTCTCGTCTCTTCTTGCCAGTTCTCTAGACCTCCCACCAACACAACGAAATCCATACAGACCTATCTGCATATATACAGAGAAATATATACACAGATCAATATAGATGGAGACCTACTTACATACGCATATATATATATAT
>NW_027163664.1:353-478 GCF_002600585.1 Cystoisospora suis
GATAGAGGAGTGCTAAGATCCCGATCGGCGCTTCTACTAGATACGCCATCCATCGAGGAGAAGACACACCCTTCTCTCTTCCTACTTTTCTCTGGCATTCCCCCAGGAGTCCCATGACCCTCCTT
>NW_027163664.1:755-2047 GCF_002600585.1 Cystoisospora suis
AGAAAGAAAGAGTGAGAAACAAAGAAAGATCATTTACACACTGAGGAAAAGAAGAAAGCGAGGTCGGCAGTTGAGAAGAGAAGCTTTCGGCTTATAAACGGAAGCAACGAAGGTATACCTCTAGAGATATATGTCCACGAAGAAAGTGAATGAGAGAGAGAGGAATGAGGCTGTATGGCTCTTAGCCAAAGAAAGAAAGGAAAAACGTCATGTACAGTGCAAGATATAGACATGCACTGCTACTGTATACACTCTCATATAGACATATATATATATATATGTATAGATAGATTAAAGATAGATTAAAGATGGAGAAAGGATCTTACTCAGAACAAGGAGGAGGAGGAGGAGAGCGGAGGCCTCGCAGTCGTGCATTTCCCGGGCCTACGCCTCCTGCGTATGCTGCGGAGACGTCTGCACGCGCAAACGCTAAATGCTAGACAGACGAAGAAAAGAGAAGAGGAAGACGAAGAAGAAGAAAGCGAGAAGAAATGAGAAGGAGTTAGGTTTAAAAAGGCTGGAAGTTCAAATGAGAGAATAAGAAGAGAAGAGACGGAAGACATGCCTGAAGGGAGAAAGATGCATAGGCCTATGAAAAGCTTAGGTATCTACACGCCTACACATACATATCTGACTATGGATGGAGAATGTAGATAGATAGATAGATTAAAGACGGACAGTTTGAGGATAGATAGATAGATACTAGTTCGAAACTACGGTAAATCCTACATGCGTATGCTTTAAACTGTACATGTAGGTTTATCTCCAGGTGTATGTACTGCTCGGAGAGAAGACTAGTGTGAGACTGAAGAGAAGAAAAGAAGAAGGGAGAAAGAGAGTTGGGAAGAAGAGGCAAAGAAAAGAGAAAGACAGAGAAAAATAGGGTGTGGTCTTATTACCTCGTAAGCTTCTTCAAGTTGGGAATGGAGGATTTCCTTCATTTCTTCTTCTGCATGCACTCGCATCGTTAACTCTCGCACTTCACGCGTCAACGCTTCTAACTACACAAAAGAAAGACAGAAAAGAAAAGAAAACGAGAGAGAAGAAGACAGATGAAAGAAGAAGAAGAGGAAGAAATTGTCCCTTGTGTACATGAGAGGAACGACAGAAATTTCCAAATGCAAACCGACAATCCAGGTGTACATACACATGAACGTTCGTATCATATTTCATATAGAAGAGAAAGAGAAGATAGATAGATAGATAGATAGATAGATAGATATAGATAGATAGATATAGATAGATAGATAGATAGATAGATAGATAGATATAGATAGATATAGATAGATAGA
>NW_027163665.1:0-204 GCF_002600585.1 Cystoisospora suis
AGCAGGGACACGGGACCCCCAAGAGCACACCACCACGAAGGAGGAGCCCAGATCGCGAGAGGCGACCCAGCGGCGATTGTCTAAAATCGCCCGATCGAGCGGGCCACACCGCGCCCAAAGCCAATCACCCCGAAACGGGGAAGAAAACCTATCGGAGACCGACGAGATCCTCCTGCAGAGCGTAGAATTGGAAGGGACCAAGGT
>NW_027163666.1:0-172 GCF_002600585.1 Cystoisospora suis
ACCTTAGTATATAGCTGGGGAGTTGAAACCTAAATTTCCAAAGATCGTCTCTCGAGACAAATGCATAGCTCTGACTCTTTCGAAACTGCCGATGATTCTGAAAGACAAAAAAGACCATAAAAAGGAGAGGAGGCATCATGGGATAGGACAAACGAAGAGAAAGAAGAAGAAG
>NW_027163666.1:340-1686 GCF_002600585.1 Cystoisospora suis
TAGAAAGATTAAAGATAGAAAGAAAGTGGAAGGAATGAGATGGCGTGAAACAGTGAACCCAGAGAAGAAAGCAGAAAGGAGAGAGAGAAAGAAGAGAGAAGAAAGGAAAGAAGAGAAGAAAGGAAAGAAGAGAGAGAAAGAAGAGAGAAGAAAAGAAGAGAAGAGGAGAGGAGAGACAACTCACAAGATTTTCTTTTTCGCCGTTTCGACCTGAACGTAAGCGCTGCCATCCAAACCTAGAAAAGAAGAAAAAGAAGACAAGGGCAAATGTATGGAATATCTATTTAACCTATATATCTCTAAAGACATGTGTACCTCCTATCTAGTTAAAGAGAGAGAGGAGACACCTGTCAACGTATAGGGGAGAGAGTATTATCTCTACACATAGCGATAGATAGAAGTGACGTGTCTATACATGTCTACGGCCCATACAGGATAAACAGAATACATTCCCTACCTGATGGACAAGTATTTATACGCCTCTATACATATGTATATATATATCTACGGAGAGATCATATATATACATATATGTGTACGTTTATATGTGTATACATATGTCTATCTATCTATCTATCTATATACATGCATATATATACATGTTAAGCTGCGGAGAGAGAAGTAGAGGAGGATGTGCGAGTGAGTTTAAAGTCTTTTTTAAACCACTAGAAGGAAAAGACAGAAGAAGAAGAAGAAGAGAAGAAGAAGAAGAAGAGAAGAAGAAGAAGAGAGGAGAGATCTTACCTTGTGATCTTGAATCTGAGAATGACTTTACTATGATTTTTCTTCTTGAGAGATCTCTTTCTATACTGATGCATGCGGGCACTCAAGCGCGTCTTGACCCAATTGATAGCCGGCCTATAGCCTCTACGAGGAGAAAAGAGCGAAGCAAAACTTTCTTTCTCTAAGTTGCGAGAAAGACAAGCTCTCTGAAGAAGAAGACCAGGAGAGAGAAGAGAAGGAAGAGATGGAAGGCAGGAAAGAAAGAAGTGTGAAGAAGAAGACGACGGAGAAGAAAGAGAAGTTTGACGGAAGGAGGAAGGTGTTACGAGATACTTACAAGGAGAAAGAGTAGAGAAAAAAGAAGAAGTAGGGAGATACCCCCTCATGTGAGGGAGATGAGAAGGTTCAGGTGTATATACACCTGGTCGTGTAGGTGAGAAGGAGATAATCTTATGTTTGCGTAGAGAAAATCTTTGCAGAAAAGAAGATGAGGATGAAGAGTCAGAAAGAAGAGGTCTAGATTTCTTCGACGCACGAGGAAGCTGAGGCAGAGAGAAAGAATGGACTTCAAAGGACCGAAAGAAACAGAAGGGAAGAGGAGGAGGAGGAGGAGAAGAGAGAGA
>NW_027163666.1:1768-1932 GCF_002600585.1 Cystoisospora suis
CATAGAGAGATCTTCACAACGAAGAAAAAGAGAGAGAAGAGAAAAGTTACCTCAAGCAGCCTCTCTCCGTCCATAGAATACACGCGACTATCTCTTATAGAGAGACATCCCTCCCGTTCAAAAAGAGATAGAGAAGAATCTTTCCTCCCCTTCTCTCATTTCTT
>NW_027163667.1:0-246 GCF_002600585.1 Cystoisospora suis
GAGCCCCCGATACGGAGTCATGTAGAAACCGAATCTTTTCGACAGGGGGAATCCGCCACCCTTGAGTCCTAGTAGAGGAATAATTAACCAACGGAGGCCTGAAGACAGGTACCAGAGATCGGGATACTCAATTCAAGGAGGATACAGAGGATATGGTCATCACTACAGGAACCCTATTAATCGATCGGCGGACTTTCACCCAAAAAGGGAATACCAAGATGCAGGGAGTGAAGAGAGAAGGAAACG
>NW_027163668.1:0-361 GCF_002600585.1 Cystoisospora suis
TCCTAACTATTTCCCCTTTTTCCCGGTGGTGTGTCTCTCTGAACCGGCCGGTCGTCCCGCCTCCCTGGGAGGCGCGGCCTCCGGTCGTTTTCTCACGCCCCTCCAAGGCTAAGTCTGGGTCTTTCTTTCTCTTTTAACGAGTCCTAAGACTTCGGTTATACAAGTTAGGCTTCCCTAGAAGCCTTAATCATGGGAAGGTGCTGCTTCTGACCATTTTCCGGCCCTTGGCCTCTCATGCTGGGGCGCGGGTTGCGCGGCCGGCTCGTTCGCCGTTCCGCCCGGCTTTACTAGGTTGTAAACTTAGTGCTACTCTTTTTCTTTTTGCGTCTAGAGTACTTAAAAGATCTTTTCCTTTTCATTT
>NW_027163669.1:0-236 GCF_002600585.1 Cystoisospora suis
TCTCTCTTTCTCTCTTTCTTCCTTTTGTTCTCGGTCAACAGAATGCTTGAGAGGACTCTCGTTTCGCCCAACTACCATCTCTGTCGATCCTCTACGTCATATCAATGCCTTATTCTGTGGATTTCAGGTCCGAGTTTGTCCCCTGGATTATGGTGATGAGGTACGCTCATGGGCGCACAAAAACTGTATATATCTCAGGTGAACATACACCTGCGGGTGTACATACACTCCGGGAG
>NW_027163670.1:0-386 GCF_002600585.1 Cystoisospora suis
AGAAGAAGAGCCAAGTCGCATATGAAGCTTGATCTCGCGGGAAGAGAAGAAGAAGGACTGAAGAATGTAAGTCAGGAGAGTGATAGAAGCCGGTCCTTGTCTGGCCGTAACAAAGGGGTGAGAAGAAGAACAGGAGAAGAAGAAGAAAAAGAAAGAGAAGAAGAACAAGAGAGGAAAGGAGAGAAGAGGATGGAGGACGTGCTAGCGGGGTTCGTCTTCAAGGGAAAAGTCCGACCGGAGCATAGAAGGATCACGAGCTTCTCAGATGTACGACAGCCCTTTCAAGTAAAGTTGAGGTGTGTGGGGGTTCTAGGGAAGAAGAAGAAGAAGAGAAAGGGAGACGATGAAGACGAAGAAGAAGAGAAAGAATGTGCTGCAGAAGAAGA
>NW_027163671.1:0-1448 GCF_002600585.1 Cystoisospora suis
GACAATATCAAAAGTGATCTAGGAGAGTAATCGAAATGCTTTTCCTGGCAACGCGAGGGCAGCGTATACACTTTCTGCACCTCGGCTCCATAGAGAGACGCCCGGGCTTGGCCGCGCCCAGCACATGAGTAAACCCGCCGCCGGGACTTCCCTGCATTAGTCGGTCGCTACTTGACAATCACGAGCCGGCCTGAGAGCCTCATTGGCCTGCGGCTGTTGCCTTCCTGAGCACCGACAGAGCCAGTGTACTGGATGTCCTTGGTCGCCTAATCCCCCGAACCGGCAGGCAGCGTACCAAATGGTTGCGCCTGGCGTCTGTCCCCTCCCGTCGGCCTAGCCGCAGGTATCTTGCTAACCCGGCACTGTCAGACCAAGAGCAGTTCCTTGAAGTGTTCCGCGGTTGCCGCCGAGTGGCCGGGCGGAGAGGAGCCCGCCGTTGCCGCTGAAGATTCCGATTCTACAAAACGCGTGCGCCTTGTCGTTGGGAAGAACGATTAATCCCTTTGGCGACATATACCCTGTCGCTACCGACCCTACGCCTGTTTTGAGGCAAACAGTACCGTGAGCACTCCGCTGCACACGTAACACGGTTGGTGCCCCAGAGTCAAACTCGGCGCGGGACACTTCGAAAGTCTCAGCCGTCGCATCCGACCTGGCCCTCTCTCACTTCCTGGCGCAAGGATGCTAGCCGGGTTTCAGTTGGACAGGGCGATGCCGCCTTGTGGGGTCATGTCACACAATCAGCGTCAACAGGAGGAAACATACTCACTTGTCAGTGCTCCTGCTGTGGCACGTGAAACACCGAGTACGCATGCGCGTAAACCAGGAGCCTGCCTAGAGACAAAGGCGCCCGTCCGTGTTTCGGGTTATTCTTGCCAGCAATATTTGGGGCTACGAGGGTTGGGTGTGGACTCTTCGTTTGCGCAGCATTCCCTTACGGATCAGAAACGTTTCCCGTGTTAGTACTCCAGCCCACTGTTGCGCATGCCTGCTTTCTCGAAATTAGGTTCGTGCGCGTGACCCCCGGCATCGCAATACTGAGAGGAGTTACTTTTTGACGGCTGCCAATGCGTTTGCTCGGAAATAGGCGAACCGGGAAAAGTTGCTCTCGGAATAGGCCGTCGCTAACATTCCATGCGTGCCGCTTGGTCCGACAGATCCGCGTTGCCGTTTCCGACATCCCCTCTTCCTCAGCTTAATTTGTGCGACTGCGCACTTTTCCCAGACTGTGTTGCTTATGAGAGGCCCTCGTGTATTTCTTGTGTGTTAGCTGCAAAGTCGGTCGCTTGTGACGACGAGCAGCTTCTGCAACGACTTCACCACTTGTACTGTGGTCGGCCGAGTCCTGTGGCTCGCACCGGACAGAAAGGTCCCTTACTCCTCAGTCGACAGTTTTTCTTTGATCCGCCTCTGTTCTAGAAGATGGGCGGATCAAAGAAAAACTGTCG
>NW_027163672.1:0-300 GCF_002600585.1 Cystoisospora suis
AAAAGAATCTCTAGGCGCTGTGTGCATCCATATATCTATCTTCTCTCCTTTATCTATCTAGCTATCTCCAACCTGTCTGTCTATCTAACTACCCACCTGTTCTCTATCTATCTATCTTTAATCTATCTTTATTCTATCTCTATATCATGTCTATCTGAACCGCATGAAGAGAAGGAGGCTGACGAACATCCGTATTCATCTGCGAGTTAAGTGATCCTTCTCTTTTTCTTTTTCTTTTTCTTTTTCATCTTCTTACCTTATCTCGATGGTAGTCATGCTGGTATCTCGAGTGTACGTACA
>NW_027163673.1:0-1612 GCF_002600585.1 Cystoisospora suis
TCTGTCTGTCTGTCTGTCTGTCTCTCTGTCTGTCTGTCTGTCTGTCTGTCTGTCTGTCTGTCTGTCTGTCTGTCTGTCTCTCTGTCTGTCTCTCTGTCTCTCTGTCTGTCTGTCTGTCTGTCTGTCTGTCTCTTACCGCGAAGGTTTTGGTGCAGTGGGAGGAGAGGGCGAAGAATTGTTCACCGTCATTCTTAGATGATAGACAGATATAGCAGACATTCCGAGTCATGTATCTCACATACATATACAAAAAGGCTCTGAACACGAGAGAGAGAGAAGGAAAGAAAAGAAGAAGAAAACAGACAAGATAATTCCGAAAAAGCGAGGAGGAGGAGAAGGAAGAAGAGGAAGACAAACCATCAACAGGCGTGAAAGAACCATGAAGGAAGCTAGCTAGCTAGCTAGCTCTCTACACGGAAATGAGGGGAAAGTCTGCGACGGGGGGGATGAAGATAGCGAAAAAGATGAAAAGCACCTCAAGGGACCACCTTCATTCATCCACGTCTTCTAGGCGGGAGATTCATTGAGAGATAGACTGATAAATTAAACAGAGAGAGATAGACGACAGACACACAAGGAGGACTGCATTTCTTCCTCTTCTTCTTGTTCTTCTTTCTTTTCTCTTTGGCTTTCTCTCTGTTTTCATACACCTACTCGTATGTATATGAAGGCACACACACAGAGAGAAAGAGAGACGTGAGGAACGCAGGAATATACACCTAGATCTATCCATCTATCTTTGATCTATCTAGACCTTTCTGTATGTATGTGAAGAAACATGAAAGGAAGAAAGAGAGACAGACGATCAAGACAACGAGGGGAGCGCAGATTTCCATCAATTCAATGCGTTGAGAAGTCTACTAGGGCACACACATCAGAATTTCCATCCATATCTTCACTACATAAACTCCTCTGATATAGACACACCTCTCTCCTCTTTCTGTCTCTCTGTCTGTCTCGGTCAACCTGCTGTATGCAGCCACAGCTGAAGCCGTCTGTTGAATAAGTAAAGAAGTATATCATGAGAAATGTATATCTTTAGGACCAATCGATGGATGATCTGAGACCTCCTCCCCGCGGCTCTTCTTCCCTTCGGTATCTCATCCATGAGTTCGATGTATGTCTCCACGGAAGAAGGCCTTCATACACATGCATTTCTGTACAGGTAGATCTACAGAGATATAGAGAGATTTATGTGAAGAGCATCTTCAAAAGCTTGCTCTTGGAGAGAGAAGAGGTCTGCCGGGGGTGACAAGACAACAGCTAGCTATCCTTGGAAGAGATCTATCTAGCAAAAAAGAGGTGTTAGACACACCCCGGACAGCTAGCTCATCGTGTCTAGTACTTGTATGTCTACTCCTCATACTGCTGTGACTTTAAGACTACTGCTATGACTCCTCCTATGACAAAGAAGAGTAGTAGTCGTAGTTCGAGAAGAAGAAGAGGAAGAGGAACAAGGAAATCCTTACCGATCATTGAAGCCGGGAAGGCAGAAAGGCGTCCAGCTCTCTGCTTGACGTAGAGCAGGCGACGCCATGACAAAGTTGATCAAAAGAAGTAAATCTACCAAGAAAGAAAGAAAGAGATACACAGATAAAAAGATAGATGGAGA
>NW_027163674.1:0-166 GCF_002600585.1 Cystoisospora suis
CTACAGCGGCAGGAGCTCTGTAGGGTATACTGGTTCTCGGGCGCCTGATGCCGAAGAGAAGTTACGGTACCGAGGGCGATGGACCTGCTATGCAGGCCCAGAGTGCACGCTGGTTCTGAGTGGACCGGACTTTCTGCTCCGGCGAGAGACGCCGTGCGCAGGCAAC
>NW_027163674.1:263-387 GCF_002600585.1 Cystoisospora suis
GGGGGTGGATGATATGCCCGCAGAAGCCGGTGTGCTGACTCGGCTAGCAGGCGGTTGGTTGGGGGCTACAGTAACGCTACTATAGGCAGCTAAGAGTGCTACCTACAGCGGCAGGAGCTCTGTA
>NW_027163674.1:521-1124 GCF_002600585.1 Cystoisospora suis
GTGCGCAGGCAACCGACTGGGGACAATCAACTACTCTCGTAGTAAAAGAATACCGCTTCTGTGACAGTGCTAGTAACTGCTCAACTAGGGAAGCGCTGAAGTGTACACTCTACTGGAATCTGTGGTTTTCGGGGAGTGCGTGGGGATCCGAACGTCCCCGACAGCACGGAGTACCGACTGTGGGCCTGCATTCGCCACGTAGTGAAAGCGTTTGTAAAGTACGACGCCGTGAGTGCAAGCCGCTGTCGCAATTCGAACTACTGGCGAACCTACAGCATCTAGCGCCGCCCGCTGTACAACAGCGGTTAGGCAACAAGCCGATATGACAGCCGGCCTCCGAGTGGGGATTGGGCCTTGCGACCGGCTTTATGAGTCATTTGCTTTACCTGGAGCCGTCGATCGGAGGTTCCTACCAGTCAAAGCACTGGCGGAGCACACACAGCTGCGGACGACTTGCGCCAAGCTGCTATTGCTGCGCAGCACAGATGCCGCGGGAGAGATCGGAAAGTGGTCGAACGCCATCGTGCTGCCAGCTGTACACGTGACGTACTACGCACCACGGTTTGCCGGCGCCTCTACTTGCCACAACGGCTTTTTCTGGGT
>NW_027163675.1:0-232 GCF_002600585.1 Cystoisospora suis
GATCTTCTTTTCTTCAGCTTGGTCGTCTGTTCCAGGTTAACACTGGAAGGCTGTCCTTTGGTAGTTCATCCTCTTCCACACTATTAGGTGATAGCTGTACCACAGATTCTTCGAATAGCTCCTTCTCGTTTCTATCCACTTCTACAGAAAGATCTTCACCTGGTTTGTCTTCGTATTCCCAACCTAGTAGCTCTGGTGTTTCCACCCACTGACCTTCCGTTTCTGATATGAG
>NW_027163675.1:918-1088 GCF_002600585.1 Cystoisospora suis
ACAAATTCACTCTTAGCTTCCTTCGTGTTCAACTCTTGAATGTAGTCTAACAGTTCATTCTGAAGGAGATAGTTGGTCTCCAACAGGATCTGGTAGCTCACTCTCCTTAGAGCTAGACCATCCCCCTTCCATTCTCTGTCTGACTCTCGGTTCTCCTCGTCTTCTTCCTT
>NW_027163676.1:0-257 GCF_002600585.1 Cystoisospora suis
AGGCCATCGGAGTCGCCTTTTGCTGCCCCAGTTTTACTCGTAAAGAAAAAGGACGGGAGCTGGAGAATGTGTATTGACTACCGTGCGCTCAATAAGATCACTGTGAAGAACAGATACCCGATTCCTAGGTTGGACGATCTACGAGACGTACTTGCCGGCGCCAAGGTGTTTTCCAAGATCGACTTGCGGTCGGGCTACTACCAGATAGGTATCAGGGAAGCAGACAAGCCGAAGACCGCTTTCAGTACCCGGTTCGG
>NW_027163677.1:0-325 GCF_002600585.1 Cystoisospora suis
GGAGCCCAACTAGGGGGAGGAGTATATTTGCCGAAGACGGAATCTTTCATA
Source organism: Cystoisospora suis (assembly GCF_002600585.1). NCBI lineage: Eukaryota > Apicomplexa > Conoidasida > Eucoccidiorida > Sarcocystidae > Cystoisospora > Cystoisospora suis. The sequence goes on from NW_027163677.1 coordinate 52, forward strand.
CCAGGTCCAGAGAGCTCATCTGGGAGAGGAAAAGTAGAAGTCGAAGCGTTGATGAAAACTTTAATAGAAGAACGGTGTTTGGCGCTTTCAAAGGGACCGAACGAGTTTACAGGGGAGCAACCTACAGCTTGGATAGCACAGATGGATTTGTTTCTGGATAGAAATCATGTACCAGAAGCTGGGAAATTGAGAATAGCCTTATCCTACTTGGATGAGAACGTCACTAAGTGGTACTCTTTATCGCTAAACGAGGAGGAAAGACCTTATGATTGGA
>NW_027163678.1:0-376 GCF_002600585.1 Cystoisospora suis
GGGATTGAAGGAATGGAGCGGACTTTGGGGATTGAACGCAGAGAGGTCCTGGGTTTTTCAGGCCCGGTGAGGGCGGATCGACTGGGGATGGAGTACGACGTCTTGTTTTATCTTGTAATGGCTAGAGCAAGGATCGGGAGCGGCCTAGGAGGAACCCAACTAGGGGGAGGAGTATATTTGCCGAAGACGGAATCTTTCATTCCAGGTCCAGAGAGCTCATCTGGGAGAGGAACAGCAGAAGTCGAAGCGTTGATGAGAACTTTAATAGAAGAACGGTGTTTGGCGCTTTCAAAGGGACCGAACGAGTTTACTGGGGAGCAACCAACAGCTTGGATAGCACAGATGGATTTGTGTTTGGATAGAAATCATGTACCAG
>NW_027163679.1:0-286 GCF_002600585.1 Cystoisospora suis
TATATATATATACGTGTATCTCTCTCTTCAGTGTTAAGGATCGTTATGTTTTCCATTACAGATAGAAGGGCTGAGAATGGTGACTCCCCCTTGTGAGCCGTGGGAGTACTATTCTTGTTATTCTTATCATTCTCTGTGTATGTGCCGTAAGTCTTTATCTTAGTCTGTATGTCTGTGTCTTTCCCGTGTGAATCTCACGATAGCCATCATGATAAGAATGATAAGCTAGCGGTCGTATCTTTTAGTAGCAAGAGATGTATCTAAATGGAGCGAAACAAGAAAAGAG
>NW_027163680.1:0-552 GCF_002600585.1 Cystoisospora suis
CTTGTATTAAAGCTTCCTTGTCCTTATCCTATACTTCTCTAGCCCCAAGCCTCTCCAATAGTAGACGCCTCAAGGCAACGAGAAAGAAGAAGAAGAGGAAGAAGAAAATTTTATCTATCGATGGATGCGCAATCGCCGGACGAAGGATGTATGACGCGGATTCTAAGGTTAATTCGTTCTACGTTTGTGTAAGAAAAGAAAGTGGACAGCGTAGAGCTTTTTCCGGGGGAGAAAGGAAATCGACACTCGACATGCAAAACACCTTCAACACACACGAGCATGGAGTGATTCTATCCTGTCTGTATATACACCCGAAGAAAGAAGAAACCCCAAAGAGAAGGAAATCGATAATTGGATCTCCATAGAGTGAGAAGGGAGCGAGAAGGTGGTCGGTCCTATCTCTATCTGGCTCTATATGATTGACATGTCGTAGACTGACTGTGTTCGTTGATCTCTTGTTCTTTTCTTCTTTTCAAAGCCATTCCATCTACATCTCTCCTATGTCCCTCTATCTATCTTTCTATCGATCTAGAGAGATAAGAAAAGAGAGAA
>NW_027163681.1:0-257 GCF_002600585.1 Cystoisospora suis
CAAGGGAACAAACAGTCAATATCATTCTTATGTTTGTGGAAGAACTAAGAAGTATTGGCTCGGAGAGAAAAAATCAATATTGTTAAGTTTGTGGATAACTAAGAAGTGTTGTGTCAGGATTTTGCAATCCTGCCTCGATCGCCTCTAAATAGTGGCCTATTTTTAGCAGAATGGCGATCGTAAGGCGTACCAAGCCAAGGAAAGCGTACACAGCCGGACCAAGCCCACCAGACGTAACGACACAGCTGGGAAAGGAA
>NW_027163682.1:0-5238 GCF_002600585.1 Cystoisospora suis
GCGAGTCGTGGTATGCAGCCCCCGTGTGGCAGGAGGACAGGCGGGCAGGGGGGAGGAAGTCAGAGGGGAAATTTTTCACACGACAAGGACTGAACCAGGGAATGGCAAAAAAAGGATCACTTTCGAAGGGATCGAGTTTTTTTCTTGCCATGAGCTTCCTGTGGAAACATGTCCACGTGTTAAGGTTTCACCTTTGTGGCGACGCACCACAGCTTCTCGTCCCCCCTCCTCCTCGTTTGAAGTTCGTCGTCTTCTCAAACACTATGCAACCTCCTCGCCCCAGCCCCTTTGCTCGGCGTCGTGTGAGGTTGAACTAGCGCTGCACATTTTCTTTCTCATCTCCGTTTTTTGACTTAAGTTAGTTCTTTACCAGGAAAGAAAGATGTTTTTGTGCTTATCCTGTATGAGGATTTTCAGCTGGTCACCGAAACTAGCAGAAGGAGTCACTTCCCTCTCCTTGGAGAGCCGCGCCAATTTTGCATCATGAGCTCCACTGGAGCAACCCATGTCGTTCCTTAGGAAGCATAGCGCCTGGTCCTAATTGTTCCTTTTAACCAAGTCGTAAAAGAGTCGTTTATTCTCTTCTCTTTTTCATAGTCTGCTTCCCTTCGCTATAGTTGTGCCGGACTGCAGCGAGTTCTCGTCCTCCATTTTTTGTGCACGGGTGTCAGCTCGGCGGCAGCGGGCGCTCGTTCCTCCTTGGTGCGTGTATTATTACCGCACTTCCTGGTCCTTTGTTGATTTTTTATTCTTTGAAACACCTTGGATCTTCTTTGGATAGATCCGTCTCTGTATTTGGCGCCTTTCGTTGGCAGTCTCACTGCCGTCGCGAGTCACGACGTCCCCGGATGTCTACCTCCCTAGGTGACACGGGTCGAAGAGAGAGAGGACCGAGCGGTGTTCCCCTGGAGATATTTTAGTGCGTCATACGCAGGAATTTTTACTTAGCCAGTCCTTTCAACTCAGGCGAGATATCTGTTCTGTTTCTATACGAGACCCGTAAATTTTTTTTTCCATTCGCGCCGATATCGAACCACGTAGGGAAGTTGTTTCTGCGCGTGTTGATTCCTTGGCTCGATGATGATGATGACGACTGACGTGTGTGCGGGTTGTTTAGCAGCAGTAGCAGAAGCACCTCACCCTCTTGTATTGTGTGATCATCCATCCCCCTAGGGAGTAGCCCCGATTCGAGGACTATATGGATTAGCGAGCGAGTCGTCTTGTGTTTTGAGATAACTTGGAATGGATTTATGATTTCTGTGTTGGAAAAGGTTTTTGATCTTGTGTCTTTTTCGACGTTGCCTCTGCTTCATGGTGATATTCTCTAGATTCCACGTAGCTTCCTTCACGGCGAGGGAGGGAGTCCCGTGATGGTCTCACTCATCGTCGCACCTGCCTCCTTTCCTCCTCCCTTTTGACCGCCTGGTGGCCCTGTCTTTTTCTTTTTTATCGGCTCCTGTTTTGATACGACTCGGAGATAAACATTTCACTCTAGTAATTATAGGACGCCCGAGTGCAAGACAACCTTGTTATCTTGATAGAGCGTCCATGAACCAATCGATTCCTTTTCTCCTCTGTCATATTCCAAGGCACATTCGCTCGACCCTCCTCTCCACTCTTCCCGCCCGCTGGTTCGTATCACCCGCCCGCCTGCAATTTACCACCTGCGGCGTGCTGCGTGCGTAGAGAGAGTGACGACGCTAAGGACTCACTTCCATCCTTCCATATCGCGGGTGGCCAGGGGGCGTATATTTTTTGTTGTAGTTTGCTCGTGAAAAATAGGGGTCTTTTTCACAAGAATAGCAATATTTTTCGTTTTTTTCCATCCAAAAGGACGTTCTACTCTCTTGTTTAGACAGAGGATGACCTCGGTCTGTTCGACTCCTCCTACTGGTACTACTACTATTGGCTCCTCTCGCGGCGGCACGGAGACTGTACCTCCTCTCTTGTCTGGCTGGTGTGACGAAAAGCCGCTCCCTCTCCCGCAGAAAGCTGCTCCTGTAGACGGCATGTTGTTTTCTCATGATCAATCTTTAAATTTTTCTTCTTCTCATGTTAGTCTCGCTCCAACCACTTCCTTCTTTTCTCCTGGATCTTAAAAACTTCAAAATCGTGGCTCAGAATATCGTGCGCCAGTTGCCAACCCCCCTATCTCGCATTCCCAATCTCCTCCTCAGCGACAACAGGGCTTAGTAGTGTGCGGTTTGGAAGAACGAGATGGAATTTCTTGTGGCAAGATAGACGGACATCATCAAAGCCACTTTTCACCCCTGGAGGAAATTCCAACGAGACTTCCTCTTTCCTCCCCGAGCCCGGAAACGGTCGCCGCTTTGAGACTTGCCCTGCCAGGCGGCAAGCTGGGAATCATGGCGCCTCCTGTTCCGACGGAAAGGCAACCAGCGGAAATAGAGAAGTGTACAGCATTTTCTTCGGGTCTTCCTCAGCATCATGTCCTCTTGAGAAGTGATCTCTCTCAACAGTCTATCACTGGCGCTGTTTTAGAAACAACGGAAAACGCTGGTTCCCCTGCTACTGCGTCTTCACAGGCGAATCAGGAAGAAGAAGACCATAGCAGTAGCCGCACGACCAGGTGCCCATACACCGTCGAGACATTTACTAGTCCCTTCTCATCCAGAGAGCATTCTCTTCCTCGTGGTGGGAATCCAGCCGTTTTCCAGTCAATCAAGACAGAACGAGGAGGAGGTTCTACCCCTCAACCGCCTGAACCGTGTAGCCCCATGGCGTCGTCGAAGTCGATTTCTTCGGCTTTCTCTGAACATTCGGGTGTCTCTTCATTATGTTTTGATGAGCAACATCAACAAAGTGAAAAGCCCGATGGTACTAACTCTTCTTCCTCATCCTCTTCAGCGTCATCTTCTTCTTCCTCCTCATGGCTTCCTTTATCAGCAGGACAAGAAGAAGTGATGGGTTCCTCTCTTCCTGGAGATTGCCAGAATACCCCTTCAACGACCTCATCTCTGGGTTTAAGGCCTTTCAAGAGACGCCGCCCAGGACTTGTGAGCGGCGATCAGTCCCATAGATGGCAGCGCATGGCCCGTCGTGTTCCTCGAGTCAAAGGGGTTTGCTATAGCACGACACGGCATGAATGGATAGCTATTGGTCGGCTCGCTCCCGGGTCTAGAAAGCGAAATGTCTACTTTTCAGTAGTCAAACATGGTTTTGATGAAGCTCGACGGCTAGCTATCGAATGCCGAAGAAAATTAGAAGAAGGCGGGGATGAACACGATGAAGGAGGGGTGGGAGGAACCCCCGTCGTAGGAAATGAACAAGTCCCATGTATGGAAGGATCGTCATCATCCTCCTCCTCCTCCTCCTCTCTCCAGCAAGAATTGAATGACCATACACACCACCTGTCTTCTTCGGAGGTTACACTAGAAAGCTTCAATGCAGTCTCTCCTACTCAAACCACTTCACATCATTCTCCTAGTGCCACCTCAACACCTCCCGTTACGTCTTCATCTTCCTCATTCCAACCTACCCCTACAGATGTTAAAGAAATGCAGTCTTCTTCTTCCTCTTCTTCTTCTTTTTCTTCCGAGACGACAGGATCTCTTTCTCAGTCAAGTTTGTTCTATAGATCGACGGAGATAGAGGGCGATATGAAGGCCCTCACAGAAACATGTTTCTCCTCATCCCCTTCGGCGGGGGCAGATGTGGGTAGGTCGGCAGAGATGGTCTTATCAAGCGTCGCCACTGTACAGTCTCTCTCTGGCGTCAACGAGCCTCGTCCTCTCCATGCTCTTAGTAAATCGTCGGATTCTTCGTCTAGCTCTTCATGTGAGAAAGACCCCGCTATAGGAGGTGGAGGTCTTGTCTCGGGGATTGAGTGGGATGGAGAGCAACGTAAGTGGATCTATCGGTATGTTCGAGACGGCCAGGCGGGAAGGAAAGCTTTCTCGGTAGACAAGTATGGCTATAGTACCGCTCGTCAGCTAGCTATCATGGCTAGACAAAGAGATTTACAACCCTCTCATGAGACACATGGAGAAGCAGCAGGAGGAGGAGCAGCAGCAGGTCTTCATTCGATTCCAGGGGGGGATTTCCCGACAACTTTATCTCCATCGGATGACTCCTCTTGTAGTTCACACTCTTCTCTTTTTCTCCTTTCATCGCCTCTCGACAAGACAGGGAGTGATCAAGGTCATACGCCTCACATGCGTGGCTGCGAAGGTGTAATAGATACAGGAGGCGAGGGAAAGCGTTCGGGTCATAGACCTCTTTGCTCTTCTTTATCTCTATCAACGACCTCATCTATCTCTCCATCTGCCTGTGCGTCTTTCGAGAATACAACGATCTCTCTACTTCCCCACCAGAGAGAACAGATCACAGGAAAGAAGGATGACGAAGGGACATCTTCGTGTGAATTCGTGACGAGAGGACGAGGAGCAGGAGGAGGAGGAGAAAGAAGACAAGGCAAAGGAGAGGTGGGGCAAGAAGAAGAAGAAGCGGGAGAAATACATCTCGCATGGCCGTCATCTTCACCCTCAGGTGTTCTCGGTGCGTGTTATGCTCGTGGTGATCCTCCTGTCTTAGAGACCGTTTCTCATGAGCCCTCCTTTATCTCGTTAGTTAACAACGACGTCTCTCTCCCTTCTGATAAGATATCTCCTCTTTCTCCTCTTCAAGAGTGTACATCTGCCTTTTCAATTCCTTCATCTAGTCAAGACAGAGACACCTCTGTTTCCTCTCTCTTTCTCACTTCGGGGGGGGCGAATCTCCTCACTTCAACTCCACAAGAAGGAGTTGTCTCTTCAGCTATTCGAACTCGAATACCCCAAGAATCGAGAGGAGCAGGAGGAGGAGAAGAAGCCAATGGAGTACGTGGTACATCTGCGGTATTTTCTTCTTTTTCTTCATCGGGAGATTTCTCACAACAGATCTGTGGAACGTCTCCGAGTCAAGAGGGGGTCGGTCAGCAGGTGTATTCTCATCTTGATCAAAGCCACGAGAGAAAGTTCGATGAGGTGGAAAAGAGTGAAGGGGGGGGAGGAGTCTTAGCACCTTCTTCTTCTGTCTGCTCATCGGCTGGAATAGCTACAGCCACAGGGGGGGGAGGAGAGTCTAGTGGTGCTACAGACACCGTAGGACCTTCTCCTATTCCAGCGGCCCCCAAGCGCGGTAGAGGGCGTCCACCTAAGAAGAGAAAGCTCGGTGCAGGTCAAGCGGCCCGTCCTACGACAACGACTACTCCTGCTGCATCTAAGGGGTGTGCCATAT
>NW_027163682.1:5522-5767 GCF_002600585.1 Cystoisospora suis
AAGAAGAAGAAAAGAAGAAGGATCATCACCATCGCCGTCCTAGCAGCTGTCAATACTACGACGAAGAAGAAGGAGATCGACGGGGAAGAGGTGCTGCAGGAGGGACTGAAGGAAATAGTAGTAGTAGTAGTGCGGGGTTCCAAGGGGGCGAGAGAGGGGGTCTCTTCAAAGGACATGCAGTCCCGCCCACAGCGACCCCTACTACTACAACTAGTACGACTAGCCACACGACACCTCGAACGACA
>NW_027163683.1:0-236 GCF_002600585.1 Cystoisospora suis
GCCGGACTTTCCGACCCGCGCACAACCGCGCCAGGAAGCACAGCCACGGCACGGCTCACACACGGAACCAATAGGGCTCCTAGAGAAGCCTAATAAATAGAATAAGGATAGGGAAGCCTACCGGAAGCCTCGAAGCTCAGAACTCCGCAACAAAACCACGAAATATAGGAAAGGGCAAACATAGGTCAACGTACCGACCCACTAATCGGGCAGCCTAGCTGACCCACGGACCGGGA
>NW_027163684.1:0-277 GCF_002600585.1 Cystoisospora suis
CTGTGTGTGTGTGTGTCTCTTCATGTGTTGATTTGCATCTCTCCCCCCAAGTAGGTTCTCTTCTTTACCTTTTTCTCTGATCCATCCTTCATCGTCTTGTACTTTCTTCTGAGTTATAATTTTCTTCATGGTTCCAATTTTGGAGAAGCTTCCTCTTCTCGATAGACTCATCTTTCTACTCATGTTTCTTAGACCTTGTCTGATCTTAGTTGCACTGATTTTCCTCTCTGGAAAGCTTCCGCTATTACCTGTATGTACACCTGGTGCTCCACCTGCT
>NW_027163685.1:0-264 GCF_002600585.1 Cystoisospora suis
GCTGAGGTCTTCGGCTCCCTCTACTCGCTGCGCCCTTCCTTCTTCGGTTCCCCTACGGTTGGTTTCTTGGACCCCCTTCTTTGTGTGATCTCTGCCCTTTCCCTTGTTGTTCCCCTTAGTTACTCCTATTTTTACATTTCCTTTGCAGATTCTTCTTAGATTCACGCGTAGGTTCCCTTGCTTTCGCGCAGTTCGCCCCTTTACCCTTAGCTCCCCTTTCCGTGTAGTCGTTTTGTCGCCCGTTCCTTTTGTTCCTCCTCCCCT
>NW_027163686.1:0-1213 GCF_002600585.1 Cystoisospora suis
GCCCTCCCGGGTCAGTCTGTGAGTGCTGCGTCGTACCGGAGCTCGGTCTGTAGGGGGCCGCGTAGGCGAGCCGAAGTGTACGTCTTCGATGAGTGTCGCGTCAGTGACTTCCCACGCTGCCACTCCAGGTCAGTCTGTGGGCGCTGGGTCTCCAGCTACTCACGCTGCCCTCCCGGGTCAGTCTGTGAGCGCCGCGTAGTCCCGTAGGTCATGCCGCCCTCCCGGGTCAGTCTGAGAGTGTGCCGCGTAGTCGAGCAGGACTGTTCGGCATCGGTGAGTGCCGCGTCATCGACTTCCCACGCTGCCGTTGCAGGTCAGTCTGTGGGTGCTGGGCTCGCCACTGTCCAGACTCGAGCTGGGAGCGCTCTGCGCTTGGCCGCCTGCTAGGCGCGTTACCGCTTCCGGTTCTTGTCCTCTCCGTTCGCTGGCCTTGCTCGTGCGGTTGGCCCGTGGGAGGTACAGATCGGCGTAGTAGGGATCCGGAGAGATTTCCGGCGTCAGGACTGAGGGTGTGAATCTACGTAGTAGGCGGTGGCTCAACCGTTTGACGATCCCTGTCTGTAGATCCAACACATCGAAAAACGCACCACCGTTATGCGAAGCCAGAACCCTATGGGGCGCAGAGAACCTTGCCGCCAGCTTGGTGGAGCCTCGCCCCCGATAGAATTTCGTCAGCTGCACCAACGCTAAGTCGCCTGCGTTAAGGCTGCCGGCTGGTACCTCTGCTCTCTCGGGAATAATTCGATGATTCAGCCGCTCAAAAATTTTGTCGCGCAACTCTCTCAGGTACGTGACCCTGTCGGCGAGAGCTGGCGGTTTCCCCGCCCCAGCATTGTCGCCTATTTCCCTGTCAACTGGCAACAGCGGATCGACACCATATACTATGTAGTAAGGGGATTGCCCCGTTGACGAATGGGGACTAGTTCGGTAGGCGAACGCTACCGACGAGCAGTACGTGTCCCACTCACCCCCCTTTTCCATAACAAGGCAGGCTAGCGCGTCCCCCAGGGTCCTCATGAAGACCTCTACTATGCCGTTCCCCTGAGGGTTATACGGCGTGATGCGCAACCTTCGTATTCCCCACCTGAACTCATGTTCAGGTGGGGAATACGAAGGTTGGGTTCTTGTACCAGATGACAGTCAAACACTTTCGCGTTGTCGGTTAGTAACGCAGCTGGGCAGCCGTACTGGCATACGAGCCGGTGGACCACTG
>NW_027163687.1:0-271 GCF_002600585.1 Cystoisospora suis
CGGCCAATAGGGGAAAGATCGGGTAGTTGTACAGCGCATTCCAGGCCACCCGCCAGTCTGACATGTAGAGGCCGCACACCGTAAACCGCAGCAGGCATTCTATACCGCTGTCATCGCGCCAGTACTCCTGGCCCTGAGAGACATACAGCAGTAGTAAAGCACACATCCAATGAAACAGCAGGAATGGAGCAGGACCGCCCTACAAAAGAGATGTAAGCAGTTTAAAGCGCTATCTGGACTAGAGAAAGCAGGTACACTTTAAGACGCATCC
>NW_027163688.1:0-413 GCF_002600585.1 Cystoisospora suis
GCCTAATCATAATCTTGACCGTGACCTCAACGCGTGAGTGCCTGAGTGGCGTACGTTGAACGGCGTACCGATCTGGAAGGGTGACCTGTGTGGTGAAGAAGAAAGAATCCTGAAGGAATGAGAAGTGTTGACTGTGTGGAATTCGAACTTCCCCGTGTAATTTGGCTGAACCACCGATCCTCTTGGCGCAACGTTGCGCTGGTGAACAACTTAGCGGACCGCGCGTTTGTCCGCGAGCAAGTTAAGTTTAAAGATTCTAGGGAATCCTAATCACGAGACGAGAGCAAGTCTTCAGGAAGATAGTAGTTTGTGTCTTGCCCTTTGGTGCCGAAGAGGAGGAGACTGTTCGTCGCTGACTCCGTGTCTTTCGCCCTTTCGCACACCCTTGTTCGCACGTCTCCTACCATTCTTGC
>NW_027163689.1:0-260 GCF_002600585.1 Cystoisospora suis
GTTGGGGCAGATGCATGCTTACTAGTGCCGTGCTGCAGTTTGTGTTAGTTTTCTGTTGGCAGGGTACAGTAGTTCGCTGCTACGCCATATTGGGCGACGGGTGTAGGATTATTTATTCAGGAAGCGCAGGGAGTACGTTTGGGTGAACGCCGGGCTAGACAAATACGGTCTGGGGAGGTTTGTTGGCTTGGAGTGACTGTGGCAGCTTATGTCGCCGCGCTGTATTTGAACTGAACTAGGCTTTGTCGGTTGCATGCGTT
>NW_027163690.1:0-211 GCF_002600585.1 Cystoisospora suis
GTGGCATCTGGTGAAGCTCTTGGCGCTTTGGGATGTGCCATCTGTTACTGAGTTGAATTGACAGTACTTGGGATGTACTGTTGGTGCGAAACGTGTTCTTGTTCGTGACAATAGCACACTTGTTTGCGACAATAGCACTTGAGATGTGCTTCTAGTGTTGGAAACTGTTTCCGGTGACGACAGCCCTTTGGGATGTGCTGTCACACTGTGT
>NW_027163690.1:770-1107 GCF_002600585.1 Cystoisospora suis
AAAGGCGATTTGTTGACATTCAATAGACGTGTAGAAAACGCTTGTGCTCATATATATATATACATACGTTCATACAGACCTACATGTATATTTAATCTTTATATATATATATATATTTACGTATATATAAAGAATACAAAAAAAAAAAAAGAAAGAAAAAAAAAAGAGATAAAAACGTGGGGGGGAACTCGGTGATTGGGTTGAGTTTCGTGTGAGTTGTCTTTCGAAGGCGTTCGCATTGTGAACTCAGAAGCCAAGTTCAGCTCCCGTGTTGGCCGTGCTATCTTCGTACCCGACCTGTAAAATGAGTTCCAGCGGTTCGACTTCGCAATTGGGG
>NW_027163691.1:0-276 GCF_002600585.1 Cystoisospora suis
GTTAATAAGGATAGGGAAGCCTATCCAGAGCCTTGAAGCTCAGCAAGGGTCAAGGAAACAACGAAATAACAGAAAGGCCAGACATTGGCCAAACTCTAGACCTAATAAACGGGCAGCTAAGCTGACCCACGGACCGGGAGGGGGAAACTACGGTCCGTCGATTTCAGATAGGCAGTATTAGGGCTCCTAGGGGAGCCTAATCAGTAGAGAAAGCACCTAGCGCAGCTAGTATAATCTTAGAAAGCCCGGAAAGGCCAAAGGAGGCCAAGGAATTTC
>NW_027163692.1:0-219 GCF_002600585.1 Cystoisospora suis
GAGCCTTGAAGCTCAGGAAAAATCAAGAAAACAGACAAATCAGAGAAAGGCCAGGCATTGGCCACTCGACAAGGCGTATAGATGCACATCCAAGCTGACCCACGGACCGGGAGGGGGAAACTACGGTCCGCGGAATTTTGACAGATGGTTTTAGGGCTCCTGGAGGAGCCTAACCAATAGAGAGAACACTCAACACAGCTAGCACAACTCTAGGAAGGC
>NW_027163693.1:0-1273 GCF_002600585.1 Cystoisospora suis
GTAATGTGGCTGCTTGAGAGGCGGAGAGCCTCCCAGCCACCCAGCTCTTTTGTCAAATCTTGGCGTTCTTTTTGTAATGGGGCTGGTAGCCTCCTACATTCTTTCGCTAGATGCAGTCCGTTGTCAGCTCCAGTCTTACCGCAAAATGGACATGCTTGGGGTGGTGTTGGCGGTGGATTGAAGTGCGGGAGACGGTGGAGGAAGCCGTAGCGACCTTCTGGCAAGCTGTGGTATTTGGGGGGCTTACTGTCCATCTTCCACGCTGGGTCCCCTTGTCTCCATGTCCTTTGTCGCCTTGCCTCCTTCGTGATCTGTTCTTTGGCCCAGCTAGCGTACTCGTCTCGGGCTTTCTTGACTAGCCCTTTCAGGTCTTCGTCTCCAGTCACCTCCTCCCACGTGAGCTTAAAGGTCTTGAAGAGGGCTTCGACGCTCTTGTAATAGGGGGTCTTCTTCAGATGCTGTAGATGCATCCACTTGGCCCCCAGGTGATCCCCATTTTCTAGCACGTTTGTCATGCAGTCGACCGCTACTATAACCTGTTTCAACATCCACCACACTGGATTATAGAGTAGACCCACTTCTCGTTGCAGAATGTGTCTCGGTGTTCTTTCCATAGCGTGAAGAGCTTGTCTTAGCGAGCACCAGTGGGCCATAAGAAGCTTCCGAGGATGAGGAAGATAAATCTCCGCAAGGTACAGACTCTTCGACCAGCCAAGGGAGCGTAGAAAGACCAGACGTTGCTTTGTCGTGGCTCCGTTCCTGAGTTGAAATAGGCATCGAATGTGTTGCACAGCTTTTCCTAAGCTTTCATTCCCTATTGAAAAGTAGTTCTTGCGTCTTCCACCTATTTCCCTCCCGAGATAGATACCCCAGGTCTTGAAAGGGATAGGTTCGTCTTGTACCCGGAGAGGATCCTTCGGCGCCTTCAAATAGTTCCCCGTGGGCACGATCTCACACTTGGAGGCATTGAACTTACCATCCCAACCCGTTGCCCAATCTCCTAGAGCCTTGGTGCGCTTCTGCATGCGCTGGAGCTGGCGATCGATGATGGCTAGGTCGTCAGCGTAACCAAGGTACGGAATATGTCCTTGGAAATGTTGCATCATGTATCCTCCCGATTGTTCGTCGATGCATGTGTTAACTGTCTCCATAAAGAGAATGAAGAGGAAGGGGGAGAGGATACCGCCTTGGGGAGTGCCTCGTTGTATCTGGAAGTCCCGAGTGCAGTAGGAGCCTTCTGCATCTGTGCCGGTGATGCATGCTTTTCTTTCCT
>NW_027163693.1:1442-2369 GCF_002600585.1 Cystoisospora suis
ACCGGCTTGCCAGTGGGAGATGGGGGGGATATCCTTGAGCCTGCGCAGGATGACCAGCTCCAAAACCTTCAGGTCGGTGTTGAGTAACGTGATTGGCCTGTAAGTGCTTGGATCTTCGCTATCCACGTCCTTCTTCGGGATGAGGACGATGTGTCCTGTCCGCGTATAGCCGCGGAGTAGGTCTGGCTCCTCTAAGTACCTGTTGAATGTAGCTGTGAGGAAGGCGATGAAGTTCTGTTGGGTTCGAAGAGCTCGATAGACTTCATAGGGAATCCCGTCTGGTCCTGGGGCCTTGTCTCGTCCTAGTTGGCTGATAGCTGCTTGCACTTCGTGACTTGCGAAAGCGTCGTCGATTGGCGAGCGGCGTAGAGCTCCCTCTCTCGTGGACCAAGCCTGAATCGACGAGGAGGCATTGGCTGCTATGGTGTCTTGGGAGCTTGTTCTTCTTGAGATGCAGGTGAGGAAGTCGAGGGTAGTCGCGGTGCTTGGGGATGAGGATGTAGTGCGTTTATGCTTTCTAAGTAGGGCCTTTCTTATCTTTCATAGCTTTATATTGGCTTTATTAGTTGCGGTACTTGTGGTGGCGATGAGGTCCCTCCAGTTGTTTCGTCGATGGTCGTAGAGGATCTTTCGGATATTACTGAGTCTGGTGGTGATCCGCTGGTCGTAGCTACTAAGTTCGAGTGAGGCCTCGTGTCTTGCTTCCCTGTAGAGCTTGTACAGCGTGTTTCTTTCCTGGTAGGCCTCGGGGGGGAGAAAGAGCCTTGTCGCTTGGCCTTGGGTTCGTCGGGAGCCTAAGTACTTCAGTCCTGTTCTTGTGAGAAGATCTTGTAAAGTAGCTAGCGAAGGTGACGGGGCTTGGCTGTCTTCTAGTCCTTCTTCCACAGCCCTTGTGAAAGCCGCAAGATGGGAGGGGCTTTCGAGTTT
>NW_027163694.1:0-2059 GCF_002600585.1 Cystoisospora suis
AGCCCGGCGTGAAGGACTGCACCTCTGCTTCACCCCAGGCATGGTCCAGCAGTACCTTCGGGTCACCCTAGCGTGTATCAGGACAGCGGCGCGACCCCCTTACAAATGGTCGACGCTGCAACTTGTAACAGGACAAGAAACTGAGGAGCGTGGGGTCTCTTATGCATAGGGGACTTCCGGCGCTTGGCCTCGGACCATTAACACTTGCGATGGGACCCGGGATCCGTGACTGAATCTCCGACTCGGCCAGACACCAATGCGAAGGGTAACGGAACTTCGCCAACTGTGCAATTTTCAGTAGTAGTCATGTGTATGTCAAACCGTGTCTGACGCAACGTCATGGCAATTGGTACATAGCGGTGATCAGACCGTCACATTCACAGCTAGTCCATTAACGTGTTTGTTCTGCTATCATAGAGATGGTGACAACCTGGCCATGTTGTACGGTACCACTGGCTAGCATGTACACAGTAGCAGGGACTTCCGTAATGTTTTTCTCCGACATCCTGTTACGAAATGAACTGCATGACCGGGTCCGGGAGTCTAGTTTCTTTGTATTACCGAAGCACATCTCTGGTGACCTGACTCGACAAAGCACTAGACTCGTCGCGTGCTTCTACAAAGTAGAAAGTAACAGGGGAACAAGGCTTCCCCGGAAAAAGGAGAGGTAGTGAACCCAAGGAAATAGATACAATCAAGCTGACCGGGTTTAGGGTTTCACGATAAGACCGGACAAGAAGAATGGGTGACACCGCGCCTACCAAGCGGCAGGGAAAGACTTAGCTCACACGGACGCCTCCTGCGTCTGAGGAGAGGGCCTGAAGACACTCCGTTTTTGCAGTCAAACGCCATCAAACGACAAAGACTCAGGCCCAACCCGTGCTTGGCTGCTGACTCCAGCTCCCGACCCCACGTGCCTCCTGACCGCGAATGCGCTTCTTACTACACAAACACGTGGCCGCGCAGAAGAAACATAGTAGCTTCCGGTGTAATCAAGCAGGCGGGATTCACGGCATATCACCGTCTCTGCTTCGGGCACACCCCTAACAACGCTGCAGCCTTAAAAAAAATCCTGTTTGCTTCTCCGGGAGAAAGCTTCGCACGTACTGAAAGGCGATCTCTGACAACTGCAACCCACCAGGTCACTCCGGCGGGTGGCACCGCCTTTGGAGTATCACTGTGGAATATTCGAAACCAGGCAGTCATGTCGTCGCAGCAAGGCGAAGGCGGAAGTGATGGCTCTCCAGTTGCTCCTAAAGTCTGCTGAACCCGCCGCCTGTCTTGGGATTTTAGTGGTGCCAGATGACGGTGCTCTCTAGGGCATCGAACCTTCCGGGTAACCACATCCAGCGCTGCACCCACAAGTAACTCAGCATTCGTGTGCCAGTCATTTAGGTGGAAAAGCTACTTCCTCCAAAACTCACTCCTTATATCTTTGCCGCGTCATTTCCGACTCCTGCTTGGACCCGTGGTCGAGCGACTGTTCGAATTGGGTTTCCGCTCAGCCAGTGCTTATGGCTCATAAGGTTACGACGTGCCCTCCTCTGACTCTGGATATGCCAGACGATGCAAGAACAGAACAGCGCGATACGAGATTTCGATGTAACCTTCTTCGAGCGTTTTCGCAGAAGCTTCACCTTCCCAGATGAGTTTTCCCAAGAAGACCCGCGCCGTTTCTTGCTCCTGTGTGAACGGGCCGAAGCCTGCAAGTTTATAGTGGTACATCCAGTATTCGGCTATTGCTACTGTGTATGCAACAGAGGCATGAACACGGCTAATGAGTCTCGGCGCGCGACGCGCATTCTCCTCTGTAAGGTTGGTACGAAAATCGTGCATAACGCGTCTCAAGAGCAGCTTCTGGGGCTTCAGCTGAGCCACAAGAGACTTGTAGACTCTCTCCATCGCGCCAAGAGGAGGTATTTCACTCGGCGGAAGTACTGACGGTGTGACGCCTGCCTCCTCACTATCCGCAGGGATCTCCGCAACGCCGCCTTCTGCTTCAGCCGTACCGTCAATCGGCCCACGAGGGGGCGCCGCCTCGTGGGCCGATTGACGGTAC
>NW_027163695.1:0-133 GCF_002600585.1 Cystoisospora suis
AAAGATAGAAAGATAGAAAGGACGGACAAGCAAAGAAGGTCTCTTATCAGCGGAATGCCTTCTTCTCTTTCGACCCTCTCTCTCTCACTGCAAAGATAAAACCTATGTAGGAGATGCGTCCAGAGATAGATAG
>NW_027163695.1:338-500 GCF_002600585.1 Cystoisospora suis
GGTAGAGACTATTTCATGTATCATGTAGAGTTGTGCCTACCTATATGGAGAGATAGATAGACACTGTCTATCTATCCGTCGATCGGTCGTTCGTTAGGTGTCCGCTTAAAATCTATCTTGAGTCTATCTATTTCTAGTCTGTCTTTTTATCTATCTATCTAT
>NW_027163695.1:679-2218 GCF_002600585.1 Cystoisospora suis
AAAAAGAAAAGACCAACGAAGAAAAAGACGACGACGTAGTTATGTAGATTTCCGCAGTCGACACAAGGAGAGACATCTACGTAGCTATCCAATGATAAGAAAAGAAGGAGAAGAGGAAAAAAGACTCTCTTTCTTTCTCTCTTTCCCTTTCTTTCTTTCTTTCTCTCCGAAGCCGACAAGAGAGAATACGAACAACACGCTCTCCTGGTGCAAAGAAGACGAGAAAAGAAGAGAAAAAAGGAAGGTGGAAATTCTTAGTCGACAAAGAAGAGATCTCTCTGTCTCTGTCTGTGAAAGAAGAGACTTTTGTCATAGGAAGAAACAAGAGAAACTTCCTCCTGAAGAAAGAAAGAGAAGACCTTTCTTTCTCTCTTTTTTAAACTACCGGCTTATATACGAGATACTCCAACCCTCATAGACAACTCAAAAGAAGTCGAAGTGACTCTCCTGCCGAGCTCTTACGCATATCGCTAGGTCGACACATGTATAGGCATATGTAGATACCCATTCATTGACATGCCAGTATATGAAAATTCATACATACACACCCAAGGAGACGCATACACATACAGAGATACATGAGACACTAGGATGACTGCGGTAATGAGAAAGAAGAAGAAAAGGCAGAGACAAGCTGAGAGAGTAGAAGAAGAAAAAGAGACAGAAAAGAAGGAGAAGGAGAGAGGAAAAGACGTGAGAGAGTGAGAGAGAGCATGCATCCATCTCTATTAGATTAAACTCCACGAAGATCGAAAAGCCGAGAAGCAGGGGGGTGTATATACACCTGATAAAACCAGAGAACGTGAAGAAAGCGAAAACCTCTACCTCTCTTTCTTCTTCTTCTTCGTTCTTTTTTTCTTTTCCTTTTCTTTCTTCTTTCTTTTTCCTTTCTATACATCTTTTTTCTTTCTTTCCCTCCCTTCTCTTTTTTTCTTTCTTTCTTTGTGTATCTTGTTACCTGCATGAGAATGTCAGGAATGGTGTGTCTTTTCACTTGTAGAATTTGAGCCATCCGATCAACAGCGTAGACTCGGAAGGCTTGGTCTTCCTCTTCACTTTCTGTAAGACCTTCGCCAATTAGCTGCATAAGAGAATAAGCCGTCGAATAGCAAAGAGCTGTACATACACCCCCACCTGGCGAAGACGAGGAGAACCCACCGCTACTAACACAACTCTTCCTCTTCCTGTTAGATTCATGGGAAGAATCGACTTCTCTCTTCGTTTTCGCCTGTCCCTCTCCATCTTTAATTCTAAGTTGAGTAGAAGAAGAAGAAATAGGCGGGGGAGGAGATCCGTCGCCAATTTCCAACACACAAAGAATGGTATCCAAATACCATCGCGGATTAGGTGAGTATCTGTAGAAGAAGAAGAAGAGAGACAGAACAGAGAAAGAAAGAAAGAAAGAAAGAAAAGATGGATGAAGGTGTAGAGGGGAACGAGAAGAAGAAGAAGAATGAAAGAGACTGTGAAAGGATGGGGAGATAGACATGAAAAAGAAAGAAGAAAAGAAAAAAAAAGAGAAAGAAGGAGAGAAGAGAG
>NW_027163696.1:0-309 GCF_002600585.1 Cystoisospora suis
CAAAGCGCGGGCGTTACACCGTGTGTGTGCGCAGCTGTGTTGTTCGCTCGTGTGTGCTCCATCGCGTCGGGAAGCGCTTTGCCATCGTGCGTTCTGTGCAGAGCCAAGGAGAGAGTTTTCGATTTCTGAAGTTTTCACACACTGGATGCCGCCCACTACACAAAAGGCCACTACAGGCAAACAGTGCTGTCACACGAAAGCTGAAGTGTAGCGGTTGCAAGGGAAAGTTGCTCGGCTTGTAGCTGGTCTGCTTCGTGCCGAGCCAGAATGCAGGTATCATAGAAAGGAATCTGGCCCCTCCGGCGGGCT
>NW_027163697.1:0-1517 GCF_002600585.1 Cystoisospora suis
AGATATATATAGAGAGAGTTAGATGGGTAAATGTATGTAGAGAGAGAGTTCCATAAATAAAAATATGTAGAGAGAGAAGATAGAACCATTCACCCCCCTCCCTGTCCTCCCCCTTTCTCCCTCCTTTCAAAAGAACAGGAGATAGACATCCATCCATTCATCCGAATGACTATGATCAAAGAAGTCTCTCCTCCCCCTTTATCAATCGTTCCCAGACACCTCCTTCTAGCTCTTACTTGTTGCGGCTCTATTTCAATTTGCTTGACTTTTTCTTTCCACAGATGCCACTCGCCGTCATCTACACGAGGCTCGAAATCGAGAAGAGTTACCTCGTCGCTCCCCCCCCCGTTCGTAAGACCGCTACTACTACTACTATCGTTTCTACTTGCATTACTACTGCTCTTCGACGCATTCTCTCCTCCTCCTCCTGGTCGACCGGCGCTACTTAGGAGAGAAGGCAAAGGAATGGGGGAGATCACTTCAACATCCCGAGAAAAGGCCACGCGATTTGCTAAAGATAAGGACCCACCGCAACCCCACAGGATTGCGAAAACCAACCACTGAAAAAGATAAGAAAGGAAGAGATAAGAAAGAAAGAAAGAGTGAGAAAGGAAGAAAGAGATAAGAAAGAGAGAGTGAGAAAGGAAAAAGTGAGAAAGAACGAAAGAGATAAGAAAGGAAGAGTGAGAAAGAAAAACGTGAGAAAGAACGAAAGAAGGAAAGAAAGAAAGTGAAGGAAGAGAAGACACAAAAGCTGAGGTGTGGAGAATCATCGACTGCGTTTATATCAACTTGCTGTGTGGCTGTCTGTGTATCTGGCTACACGTACTGTATACATGAACACATACAGATATACATATATACGTCTATTATATATATACATATGTACAGAGATGAAGTCTAGGAGATCATTAGTTCACTAGGATCTACTCACTACGTCTCTATCCCTCGACCTAACTGCATACAAAGAGAAATGCAGAAACAGGGAGAAAAGGGTCACATGAAACGTTCATTCTTCTAAACAAGAAGTTAATCAAACAACTCTCCATCTCCATTCACCACGAACACCTAGAGTTTAGACGGATAGACAGATAGATAGATTAGAGAGAAACAGATTGACGGGAGATAGATGACCGTGTGACACCTGACTGTGGGAGTCTCCCCTCGATCTTGATGTGTCTACCCCGTGCAAGCTTACCCTTATAAGGAAGTTCGTTGCGATATCGTCGGAGACGTCTTCGCCTTCATTCTTTTTCTCTGTCTGGTGATCGGCAAGTTTCGTAATGCCTTTCTTCAATAGAGCGACGGTACTTTCGACAAGCCTAACAGGGGTGGGGACCATCACATGTTCATAGCTCATAGCTCTTTTAAGACATTGCGCTGCGAATCCATCTTTCTCAAAGTACTGATACCATGCATCGACAGCTAGCTCATTCAGTCTCTGTCTCTCATAGTCAATCACACCTGCGCCACCTGGTCCTCTTAGCCCTCCACCCCCCCCCCTGCACCCCCGCCTC
>NW_027163698.1:0-454 GCF_002600585.1 Cystoisospora suis
TAGATAGGTAGCACGAAACAAAATAGTACCCTCACGAAGACAATACTACACGGTGTCCTCGGAAAATTTTACTTGAATGAAAAATGAATAAAAATCAATTTCCAAGAAAGGTACACTATTTTCCTAACCGCGAAAAAAGTTCCTCGCAGTGCCCACCACTTTGTAATAAACCGGGCGCTCGGGAAGGCGGCTCTA
This sequence comes from Cystoisospora suis, assembly GCF_002600585.1. Lineage (NCBI taxonomy): Eukaryota > Apicomplexa > Conoidasida > Eucoccidiorida > Sarcocystidae > Cystoisospora > Cystoisospora suis. The sequence continues at coordinate 196 of NW_027163698.1, forward strand.
GCGAGCTTTCCGCCCAAAGCAACACTGCACAGAGGTAGCTCTTGCAGCTACTGCCGCACCCACGTACACGAAGAAATCTTATTTATTTTACGAGGACTACCTAGCACAAATTACCTATTCCCTAACGCTGGCCTACGCTTCCGAGTAAACTATAACTTGGCAGTTGCGCAGAGTTCGTTCCACCAACAGCTCACGCTACCGCCATCCGAGTGCGCTGCCTTAACTCTCCTGCTCCACAACAGGAGTGCAAATTCCTCAC
>NW_027163699.1:0-153 GCF_002600585.1 Cystoisospora suis
ACGGAACGTTTTAAAACTAAATAAAATCGTAAAAGGAACTAAAATCGCCCGGGGAAATTCCCGGCGTAGCCGTACCGACTGAGGTCGTACTCGCGACCTAGAAAAAATGAGCATCGATCATCATAATTAATTCCAGAGAGGTTTTCCACGGTT
>NW_027163699.1:581-981 GCF_002600585.1 Cystoisospora suis
GGCAAGAGTAGCCAGCGCTAGTCTAGCTAGTCCAGTTAGCCGGACACGGGGCCAGCGAGGCGGGCGATGCCACGGTGGGCCACCCGCCTCAAAAGGTGGTAACGTGTTAGTAACGTGAGCAATGTTCCCGCAGAGGAACAAACAGTCGATATTTTTCTTACGTTGGATGCGTGAAGAACTTAGCGGCTCAACGGAGTGAGGTCGGTACTATTCTTACTTTTGTGAGAGGCCGAAGGTCCTGGGCCGTGATGGAATGGTGTGGTGTTGTGTGCACTGCGTGCAGGAAAACTTTAAAGGGGGTTAATAACCTAATTTGGTTCTAATTTGAACTCTAAACTGATAGAAGGAGTAAACAGAGTGGAGGAGCCACTCTAAGATGTGAGGAATTTGCACTCCTGTT
>NW_027163700.1:0-1078 GCF_002600585.1 Cystoisospora suis
ACCTCTACACATGGAAAGAGAACAAAGAAAGAGTGAGAAAGAAAGAAAGAAAGAAAGAGTGAGAAAGAAAGAAAGAAAGAAAAGGCTTAATGAGAAGGATGACGAAACCACTAGATGAAAGATCTTCTATATGAAAGAACAAGAGTTAGATTGAAGACACATAGACTGATTTATCGACTAATTAAAGATAGACAAATTGAAGATAGACATTTAAGAATAGATTGAAGATATATAGATGAAGAGAGATAGATTAACTAACTAATTTGAAACCGATAGATACATAGACCAGGGCAGTCCCCGTGCGTGTATATGTGTATATGTGTGTATATGTGTATGTATATCTGTATATGTGTATGTATGTGTATATGTGTATAGATAATGAACTGATTCATCCACACGACCTAAAGCTCCCCACTCAAACGCGAAGAAGAAGAAAAGAAAGCGAAGAAGAAGAAGAAGGAGAAAAAAAACACATGAACAAGAAGGAAAAGAACAGAAAGAAGAGGAGGTAGAAGAGGGAGAATGAGAGAAAGAATTCAAGAGATGAAGAGGAAGAAGAAAAAGAAGAAGAGAGAAGATAGGAGTATTTCATTTTGTGTAGAAATCCATACCGAGGGATCTTCAGGTGAAGAGCGTTCATATCGTAGATGCGATTCTACTCGATCTCTCCCCGCAGAAGCGAACGAAGAAACGCAGACCACTACTAAAGGCGAACGGATACGTCGCAATTCCTTCAAAACTTTCTCTTCATTCTTATGTATCCCCACATAATCCAACCTCTTCGCTAATGAAAAAGGAGACCAAGAAGAAGAAGACAAGAAAAGAAAAAGGACACCCCACATCACACCTCTATCTCTACAGACAGAGACATCTACAGACATATATATATATATATATGCGTATACAGACGTGCGTCAAGATACATATACATACATGGATAGATAATGTGGATATATCGTGAGTCTATCTATAGACGTGTAAGATTTCTCATACAGCCGGGCCATCCGAATTCATGCTGTCAGAGATCTAGAAAGAATGAGAGAGACGAAATCTACAGTGAAATAAAGAGAAAGAAGAA
>NW_027163700.1:1110-1478 GCF_002600585.1 Cystoisospora suis
AGAGTTGTAGATCGTTTCTCACGGCCAAGTAATGAAGAATTTAGGATAAAAAGGATGATAGAACAACCTCGTACAAGTGATGGTGTCTACTGCGTCCGTATTATGTTAATCACTAGTATCTCAGGTGTCTATACACCACACGACTACAGGTCTAAGAAGAAAAATCATGTACCTTCTTTAGACGCACATAAATGGATCACCCCCCTCCGAAACGTCTAGAAAGGAAACAGAGGTACGTACATCTCTATCGTCGGCTTGCCTCTCTCTCCGAATGTATAGCATATCAATATATATATATATATATATACATGTATATATACACATATATATATATATATAGTTATCTATGTGCATATAAGGCGCAGTAA
>NW_027163701.1:0-193 GCF_002600585.1 Cystoisospora suis
AAAACTCTCTCTCTCTCGCTTCCTTTCTTTTTCTTTGTAAGAAGTAGGTATGGCAAGTGTTGTGTCAGTGTGTTGTTTCTAGGTGTCTCAGGGGGAATCCAGGGTGTAAGAAGGTCGGTCAATCAGCCATTCTTCTCGGAGGTTGCTTGCATTTCTCCTTCTTTTTGTCGTTCTTCCTCTTCTTCTTTTCTTG
>NW_027163701.1:325-643 GCF_002600585.1 Cystoisospora suis
CCTCTTCTTCTTCTTCCTCATCGAATATAGCACCTGAGAGAGAGGTCCAATCCGCTCCTCTCTCTTCTCATATATCCTCGGGGTACTCGTCTCTTTCTGATCCGCCGGCGACAGTTCGTGCGTCTCATGACCCAGATGTAGGTGGGGCTTCGCCAGCTCCTCTTTCTTCTTCTTCAAAGGAAAGACAAAGCAAGAAAACGAGAAAGAAAGACCCTCTATCATCGGACACATCCGATCGTCCCTCTTCTTCTTCGTCACTTTCCAAGAGAATTTCGAACTCTGTCCATCGCATGCTTGCCCCATCAAAGACTACTTCAT
>NW_027163701.1:765-1362 GCF_002600585.1 Cystoisospora suis
CTTCTTCCTCCTCCTCCTCTTTAAGTCGTGGGAATTCCGCGTGGAAAGGAGGGGGAGGTGGTATGAATCTGTCGACTCTTCCTTCTCTTCAAAGACAGCAGACAGAGCAACTCGTGAAGAGCATCGATTTCTATGTCTATCTGTGGGGTCTTAATGATAAAGGCCAACTTCTCAATGGAACCTACGGAACGACCAAGATGAAAGAAGACAGTCTCTCTCCTCACCCAAGTGAGAAGATCCAAGAGAAAGAAGAAGAGGTCCCATTGACGTCAGGGCCGTGTCGGGTGAAGAAGCTGCAACATAAAGCAATAGCAGGAATGAACTGCAGCTCCGTAAATTCGTTCATCTGGGACGTACACGATGTTCTCTGGGCTGGAGGGAGTACGGAGTTAGGTTTAAATCTCTTAGGGATGGATCTAGAGGACTTCGAAGACCAGGCGACAAGCTCTTCAAACAAGAAGGGGGGGTGTATGGTCATTCCTCGGCCTACTCTGTGTGAAACGTTAGGAGAGGTCACCATGGTCCATGCAAGCAACACACACGCTCTTGCTATATTAGAAACTGGAGGTAAGCTTCATACACAAGACGAATCAATAG
>NW_027163702.1:0-313 GCF_002600585.1 Cystoisospora suis
CTCCCGAGAGGAACAAGAAACGGAGGAGAAAAACTTTTTCTTCGAATTCTTAGGGGAGTTGAAGTTTTCCTTCAATTCTTAGGAGAAGAGTTCTTACGTTTTCTCTGAGAAGGATAGAGAGATCCTTTTTTTTGAGAAGGATAAGGAGAGTTCCAACTATTTCTCCAGGAAAGATGTGGGAAGACCTTTTCCATTGAAGTTAAGTCGAAGGTGTATGACGTAAGAAGGACCGAGGTTCGTCCCTCGATCCCACCATCCCGGAGAATGGAGTTGTTTCCGATGGTTTGAGTTAGAAGAATCGAGTTTGGGAAAT
>NW_027163703.1:0-212 GCF_002600585.1 Cystoisospora suis
GTCTCTCTCGCTCTCACTGGCTTGTTCCAAGCTGGGGCGCGCCGCCCGGGTGTGCTCCCGTACAGCATACGTGTCGGGCCGGGCCCCGGCCGCTCGACCGCCCGCGTCTCTTGCAACCTTCAACTCACCCAAACTTTTCAGACCTTCCACACACCGTCTAATCAACTCCTTTCCTTCTAATTTCTCTTGAAACATACTAGGATTCTCTTCCC
>NW_027163705.1:0-202 GCF_002600585.1 Cystoisospora suis
CTCTATATATATATATTTCTTTCACTCTCTCTCTCTCTATATATATTTCTTTCTCTCTCCTTATATATATTTCTCGCTTTCTCTCTCTCTCTCTATATATATTTCTTTCTCTCTCTCTCTCTCTATATATGTAGTTCTTTCTCTCTCTATATATATATATATCTGTATATATTTCTATTTATTCCTCTCTCTCTCTATATAT
>NW_027163706.1:0-1355 GCF_002600585.1 Cystoisospora suis
ATATATATATATGTATGCGTACATATAGAGGTATACGTGTATAGAGAGACGCATTCCCAGCATGGTTCAATCCGTATGCATACACAACTACACATAGAGAGATAAATAGATAGATAGATAGATTTACATAAAATATATATATAGAGAGAGAGAGAGAAGTGAAGAGATAGCTGTGGATGCGTGTTGTGTACAGACACCCCCCCCCCTCCCCTATTCTTCCTTCTCTTGCAGGTGTCTCTAGACATGATAATTTGACACTTCTAGCTTCTGTTTTCTCTCTTTCTTTCACTCTTTTCCGTACTCCTTCCTCTCCTCTCTCTTCCTATATCTTTCCTCTCTTTCTATCTCTCTTTATATCTTTCCATGCACCCCACTTCTCTCTTCGCTTCTTCTCTCTCTCTTTCTCTTCTCTCTCTTCTTCTTGTTCCTTTTCTTTCTTCTCCTGATCTTTCTCTTTCTCTCTGCATCTTTCTTGTTCTCTTTCTCTTCGATGTCTGGGGGTCGTTTCGCAGTGACCGACGTGGAGGAGCTACATAAGTGGATGAGACAGTCTTGCTTGCTGCACCCTCTCTTCGAGGAGCTATCTCTCAATTCTTCGCATGAACTGCAGGGGGATGTGTGTATCCAAGCTATCGAAAACGAGACAGAAGAAGGCATGAAGGTACGGCTACTCAAAAATGACACGAACGAAGAGGACGAGGAGGAGGAGGAAAAGCAAAAGGAAAGTGGATAGGCCTATCTATCAGGGTGGAGGGACAGTAGGGCAATATGAAGATGTCTCGATCTCTGTAGGCTCCATGGATAAGATGGGAGATCTATCAGATTCAATGGACTACGTGTATGGATGTCAATGAATCTAGAAGTATCAATAAGGATGGGGGAATACATACATATATATATGTATATATATATATATATATGTAGAGCCGATATATACATACGTATATATATGTATGTATATATCGGCTCTTGTAGTGTCGAGGCGACAGTAAGGGGAGAGGTGAGATAGAAGAAAATACTGGGTATCTTAAACTTCCAGCTGGGATTTCTCTGCGGCTTCTTTTTCTTTCACGTGAAAAGATCTAGTCTTCGTTCTCAACCTCCGGTCTTGCTGACGCACTCTACACACCGACATACACAGAGAGAGAGAGAGAGAGACAGAAATCTACGAAGAGATAGATAAAGATAGATAGATAGATTAAAGATAGATAGGGGCATATCTAATTTTTTGCATATGTGAAAGAAGACAGTCACTTGGAAGTATGCGGAGTATGTGATAGGAGTTTTCTTTCATTGAGAGAATGGCTCGATCTTTTAAAAGAAGGAGGAGAAAGAAAGAAAAGATGAATGGAGAT
>NW_027163707.1:0-378 GCF_002600585.1 Cystoisospora suis
CTGTCTCTGTCTCTGTCTCTTTACCTTCCATCATAGAACAGCATTCTGCCATGACAAGGAGAGCTATCCCGTCTGCATTTTCTTCTCTTCCGTATCCTGCGGGAGCTTGTACAGAGACGAGAATATGCCCTGCGTCGCTGCTTCCTATGCCGCATGCAAGCCTGCATGGCACCGCATGACTTTTCTTCTTCATTGTTGATACTTCTTCCTCTTCTTCATGGAGACCAGCTCGATGATGGGAGAATGAAGAAAAGAGATTGTCGCATGCAGCCGACTTGATGCGAAGAATCTTGGAGATCTCTTCGAATTTCTTGACTCTTCCTTGACGTGGAACGTTCCATTCACCCACTTCTCTTTCGGTCTTCTTCTCCTTCTCTC
>NW_027163707.1:492-995 GCF_002600585.1 Cystoisospora suis
TTCGTCTTCTTCTTCTTTACACGCTAAAGAAGAAGATGAAGAGAAGTCAAGGAGGGTTCTTCTTTCAGTAGATAACTTGGTATGGAGGTCTCTCCAAGGTGTATCCCAATGTAAGGGAAGTTGCGAGATGTCTACAACGAGAGAGAGACAGATATCTTGTCCGCTAGAAAAGAGTTTTATGTAAGCACTTTGGAGATATCTCGTCAAAGAGAGAAGATCTTTCTCCATGCTCTTCAAGAAACGTATCTGACGGCCCCAGCCTCCTATATTGGGATAAGAAGACTTCTTATATCTTAGACCTGTCTCAATCTGTTGCACGAGAAACTTGCCTGATCTTTTCTTGCTTGTCAGTTGTTTCAGATGTCTCTTGAGGTGTACAGACACTCGACACGGTTCTATTTGAACTCCACATAAGACATATAGCAACAAGGTTACAGCCTGCTCGTAACGATCGACAGGCGCGGTGATTGATAAGGTAAAGAGATGATAAAGAACACTGGAGG
>NW_027163708.1:0-218 GCF_002600585.1 Cystoisospora suis
CAGGAAGAGGGGGCAATACGTGCCGCGTAAAACGGCTGCAGAAACATGCAAGAGAGCAGGTGCTACGGTGAACGATGTTTTGCCCGTTCGCGACCCCCCTCGGCACCATGGATCAAAGCGACTGCGCACTTGACGGGATACCGCCCTCCGTGAGCCGTTCCTACCAAAACAGTGACTGTGACGGAAGCTGCTTCTGGAGCAGAACAGGAAAACCGATA
>NW_027163709.1:0-347 GCF_002600585.1 Cystoisospora suis
CTTCTCACGATCCACTCGAAAACTATTGAGTTCCTCGTGGACGGGCGGTCTGTCAGTATAATAGGGGATTCGCCAAACGGGAGCTTTGCGTCACAGAGCACCCCGACAAGAGATACGCCCAACGCCCAGCTATCTACCCATTCAGTAACTTCGAAATGCTTTCGCCCTTCAATATAGCATCGGGCACGCTCCGGGTCTGCGTAGTGGATTGTCATGTAGTGCCCGCACCCTTGATCCGTCCCAGCTTCTCGAATAAACTCCAAATCTACCAGATACACGTCCCCCGTTGCGGGGTCTACCGACGTATTGTGTGGTTTAACATCGCTATGCACAAGCCCGAGACTATT
>NW_027163709.1:555-1911 GCF_002600585.1 Cystoisospora suis
CTATTCCGTGACGGAGCAGTTCCTCGTTCGACGCCCTGGACAACGCCTTCTTTCTTGCTTCGACTTCACGACCCAAGCTTCTATCCAGCTTTCTCTCACCGGCTGCAATGTGGTGAGGAGCATCCGATTTCAGAGCAACGTAGAAAAACTTCCCCGCAAAGTTTCGCGCTGCCGCCATGTTGGTCATGTCTTGGACGAGAGATACGACACCCGAGGCGCCCACACCCAACAGTTTGCCTACGCCGACTCTTCTAAATTTCTCGTCCTCGTCTCGAGCGTTGTATACTGCGCCATTCGGGAACACCGTTCTGAAGGCACCCCCAACACCTGAATCACTACTGTCTCCCTGCCTCACCCTGGCCTTCAGCCCTGCCCTCGCGGCAGGGTGGCGAGATGTCGGACCTCGCCTATACTCGATTTTCGCTCTTTCCATTTCTCCAGACAACACGTCTCCCGCTAGCTTAGCCAGGTCAAGTCTCCCTTGCTGCAACTCTGATCTCTTCACCCTAACATTCCTTGGGACAACCCACGGGTCAGGGCTTCCCGACCTCCCTCGCCCTGCTCTATCCCTGCTTGTTTGCGGAAGATCTGATGAACGTTGCCCCTCGAATCTGGCAACAGCCTTTTCGGAAACCATCGAGATCATTTGACGCGGGTCGTCACGCGTTAGGAGAATGTGCTGAGCCCAAGATGAGTGTGGTTCCGAGCGACCGTGTACAAGCAGCGAACTGCCGCGCCACCCGGTGAATTCATCACGTCGAGGATGACGACTATTCCGAACATGGGATAGACCCTCGCTTCCTGTAGGGCCAGCTAAACCAACACCCTCGGCGCTCCTGGAATCTCCGACAATCTCCTTGGGGATGGGCCTCTGCTGGGACAAACCATGCCATGCGAACATAGACCAGTCCCGCTGAACTCCTCGATGACGCGAGTTTTTGAACAAAACCCGTAGATGTCGCAGTACGTTGCCACTGTCACGTTTCACAGCTAAGGAGACCGCAGCGCTGCTCGACATTACAAACAGGACGGCTGCTCCTATATACATCATGAGGGGAAGAATGGCGCCCGCAGCCGTCATCTTCTTTTCAGGAAGCGAGACGATCATGTGGAGGGAGACTTACTTGCCGGCTGCGCTGACCGGTAGTCCACTAGCCTCAAAAACACATTCACGATTAGCCAGGGCCGTGATCCGAGGAACGTGGGCTCAAGCCGCACGGCTGACCCACCAACCCGCACACCCGTACCGCTGCACAAACCGCTAACAAAAAAGCCTGCACCCAGCAACACTGCTGAGCGAGCTAAGGGGCATTCTCGGTTGTGCCCGTGGCTACAGGTGAGGGCTTGGGTGGCAGC
>NW_027163710.1:0-315 GCF_002600585.1 Cystoisospora suis
AGTCAAGAACCGGGAGATCAAACACCGCATCCCGACCGTCCCAGGCCAGCTACCAAATTATCCCAAGCAGTGCTACAACCTGTCGGACGAGCACCTGAAGGAAATGAAAGCCCAACTTAAGGAATTACTGGAGAAGGGGTTTCTAGCACCGTCACAATCGCGGATAGCGCCAGCAATGTTCTTCTTAGCAAAGAAGGACAAATCCTGGGAGATGGTGATAGATTACCGACCGCTCAACGGGATTAGCGTCAAGGACGAGTACCCAATCCCACGGATCCACGACCTAATCAACCGATTAGGACGAGCCAGGTGGTA
>NW_027163711.1:0-283 GCF_002600585.1 Cystoisospora suis
GGGGGGGGGTATTGGGCCAAGGCCTTCAACAGCCACATTCCACAGCAGCAGCTGCGGCTGCCGTAGCTGCCAATCATCTCCTCCATACTACGACTACTGCTACTACCCCCACACCCGCTCCTCCCCCCCCTCTGCTAGCAGCAGGGACTACGGCTTCCCCAGGGGGTGCGCATATTCTTTCAACTCCTGGCCTCCCAGGTGTCTCTTCATCTCCAGCAGCAGGTGCCAGTGGCATCCCCCCCTCTGCAGGCACGATAGGGGGGGGGAGTACGAGTGCTTTAAC
>NW_027163711.1:553-2299 GCF_002600585.1 Cystoisospora suis
GAGAAGATGACGAAGAGGGTGATAAGAATAGAAAACACGATGAAGAGAGAAGAGGAGGAAAGGGGGGGGGTCTAGGAAGAAACTCAGAAGAAGACCACAGTCACACATTTCCACCTGCTCCCACCAAGATCGACAGTCGGGTCGTCTTGTTAACGAACATGGTCACTCCAGCAGAAGTCGACGACGAACTTAAAGATGAGGTAAGAGATGATTGAAAGAGATAAAAGGCATGGAGGAGGAGGCATCGACGATGAGAGACTCTTCTCCTTTCTTCTCTTCCTAACCCCCCCTTCTTTCGGATCTCCCTCTTTGTAGGGGACCACCCACTCTCTTCTCTCTCTTTGCTTGTCTTCGTCATCCTTTCCTAGGGTTTAGCTTGACAGACGGAGGTAGAGGGGCTTTTTCTTCTTTTTCTTTCTCTCTCTTCTGAGTGAACAGGGTGGGAAAGAGGGGGGATAAGAGAAAGAAGAAATAGAGTCTGTGGGGGTGGAGAGAGAGAGTGTGAAGTTCATGTTCTCAAGTCTCGTTGCTGCTGTGAGGGGTCTGAGGTGAGAAGAAGCACTGGGAGATATGCAGGTGTCTGTCTGTGTGTGTCTAGTGTGTCTGGATGTCTAGCTAGCTGTTGATTGTTGATGCCTAGGTATCTGTCTGTCATCGCGAACGTTGTGGATCGCCATGTCTGTACGGTGGATCATATACAGCTCACTAGATAGATACGAGGTGTACGTACTTGTATATGAAGCCAGGGGACGAGAATCCATCAAGGCGAAGTCGTAGAGGAGTGGAGATGTGCTGCATAGTTTCTTATGTTTTGGTTCATATGTTGCTTGCGAGAAATTTCTTTGTCGGCTGCTTCTTATCTATCATCTGGCTTTCTTTGTTTCTTTCTTTGCAGGTTCGTCAAGAGTGTTCTAAATTTGGAGAGATCAATCGAGTAGAAGTGCACCCGCTGTCCGACGATGTGCGTATCTTCGTGGAATTTTCCTCTCTTACAGGAGCACAAGAAGCTATCCCTTCACTTCATGGTCGCTGGTTTGGAGGTCGGCAGATCATTGCTAATACATACAGCGAAAGCTCTTTCGCTCAAGGTGACTTCACTCACTAAAAAGAATGAGAAGAAGAAACAAAAGAAGAAGAAGAAAAGACAGCGTCGGTTGCTCTGTCTCTCTCATGGTGTCTATACAGCGGGAGTACAAGGGGAATGATTGGGTAGGCGGGTGGGTGGTGTTCTGTAGGAGGAGGAGGAGGTTTCCTTTAGATAAGGAGGAAGGATGATGAGAGATATGGAAGAGTAAACTCGTTCAAAGTTTGCTGATAAATGAAGATAGCGGAATTATGAGAAGAACGGTGTTTGGTCGTAGAGAGTTCGTTTTCTTCCTATCTTTCTGTGGGAATAGACACATCGGACGCATGCACACGGGGGAAGAAGGCTATCGGACATCTGACTCGCGGTTTTCTGTGTATAGAAAGAATAGTGACATGCCGAGAGGGAGGAATCCCTGGGCGTAGAGGAGACAGAGTTTCTTTCGATTCAAATTAATACACACATGGAGAGCAAGAGGGAATGAAAAGGAGGAGGGTGTGAGGGAGAAGAGTGGGTGAGTGCGCTGCATGCTGCAAGGGATGGATGTGTGACAGTTGGCTAAAGAAGAGCGGAGGAGAGAAGAGGAAAGTAAGGGGGGGGGATTGGAACAAGATGTGCGTGATAGAAAGAAACAAGGCGTTCTCACTGGCTTGCTTTGTCCG
>NW_027163711.1:2533-2917 GCF_002600585.1 Cystoisospora suis
GGGGGGGGGGGGACGTTTGTACTTACGACTTCGAGGTGGTTTCTCTGTTGGGTATCGTAAAAAGCGCGAAGCTCCCTTATGATATCTGTAGGGGGAGTTAGGTTGCTTGGTCGTGTCGGGGAGTTTTCTTGTTCACAGGTGAAAAGCAGCAGAGACGTTCTCCTCCTCCTTTTCCTATCCACGCGTCAACGAGAATACGGAAGTCCTATCATTACGACAGATTCGTCTCGTGTGTATATCAATCTGTCAGTCTAGTAACGTTTCTGGATGACCTTCTTCTCAACGCACAACACACAAGATCGAGGGAGGAGGGGGAGCGACTCCTTCTATCTGTCTCTCTATCCCGTAGACTTTTTTTCTCGCATCTTGTTATATAGTAGTCAA
>NW_027163711.1:3158-3595 GCF_002600585.1 Cystoisospora suis
TCACCTACCCCCTGCTGGGCTCTTCTCTTTTCATCCTCTCGGGTTTGTGTTTCTTTTCTATTGTGGATGAGAGGCTGGGTGAGTGCATGCATGCATGCACAGATAGATGGATTTCTTACTACTACCGCAACGATGATTTGTCGTTCTTTCTTGCTTCTCTATATAAACCCACACACTCTCGTGTCTTCTGAAGAACGTAAACCCTAAACTCTTTTCGATGAAGAGGGAATGAACGAGAACTTTTATCCTCCCCCCCCCCCCGAGCGGTTTGTCTTCTTTCTACTGTCGTCTAACTCCTTCGCAGTTAGCTGACTGACAGATATGACAATGTATGCCTTAGGCAAATAGCAAAGCTCGGAGGGTCGAGAGAAACACTTGAAAGAGCTTCTTCTTGCACGGGGTTAGAAAAGAAGGAAAGAATGGACGCGCCAAAACAT
>NW_027163711.1:3838-6444 GCF_002600585.1 Cystoisospora suis
ATAGTAATAGTAGTAGTAGTAAGCATCAGGAGGATAGAGCATACAGCGACTTTCTTCTTCTATACGAGAGTAGATAAGGATGAATCCACACCACAAGGATAAGAAATGCCATATAAACTTCTTTTCTATGATCTTTCGATACAAGTCGCCGCTTACAGACATCGAAATGATCTAAACAATTAGATCTCATCGCATACCAACATCGCGCATGCAGTCAGAGAGAAAGAGATGTAGAATTCCGTAGCTATTATCTATATATCGATATCTATCTATCTATCTATCTGTGTATCTATGGTGTTTCATTGAGAGTTCGGTGGCTTCTTTTCCTCGGGTGAATAAGAAGGCCGTTCTTTCTCTTGAAGAAGACTTCTCTTCGTCCCGAGCTGATCGTATGGACCTCCATGTTAAAAATGTCTCGGCGGGTGGTGTGTCTGTACCTAGCTTTGCATGTATGCATGCATGCCCTCTGTATCTAGCTCTGTTTCACGCATGTATGACCTCCCTCAGACCAACTCTCTCAGGAGTAGAAGAGAAAGAAAAGAGAAAGGCAGTCTCTCATTAATCGTTCAGAAGAAAGAAGTAAAAGAAGAAGAAGAAGAAACAGCCGACAGAGGGCACGAAGAGAGGAATAGCGTCCGTCCTTTAGAGTGAAGATATGAATGAAGAAAGATAAGAAGAAGAAAAGACAGTTCGTATGCATGATTAGGTATGAAGACGTATGTATCTGACAAGGAAGCTTTCTGGGAGCTCTAGGTGTATTAGAGAGCCCGGCGGCTTTATCGTAATGTACTCTCTAGACTCTTTCACGGACTCTTCTTTCTTTCAATCTCTCCCTTCCTCATTCTCGCTGCTAATACTCGTCGTCTTTCCGGCTTAAAAATGAAGAGAAAAAGAAAGAGCCTCCTGCAAGCGGAGTAGACACGCGGGAATGGGGGAGGAAATAAACCAAGAAGACAGACCCCATCATGATGGAAGAAAAAGCAAAGACACGAGATCCAAGGAATGAATAAAACAAAGAAAGAAAGGAAGAAAGAAAAGAGAGATGGAAAGAAAGAAAGAAAAGAGAGATAGAACTCCAACCCAGAAGCTGATAGACAACTCTCTCTCTCTCTCTCCGTCTGTCTGTCTTGTCCTCTCTCTTGGTCTTTCTTTCTTTCCTTTTTCTCTCTTTCACATTCTCGTGCGCTTTCTTCTTTTCTTCCCCTTCTTGTGGAGCGTGTCAGTATGCTAAGAAGAAGAAGAAGAGAGTGAGGTGGCGGAATGTGCATAGAGAGTAACGTTTGACTTCTTTGACAGATACAACTCCGATGCCTGAAGAGGAGAGAAGAGAGACAAGAAAAGAAAGGCAAGCAGCAAGAGAACAAAAGGAGCAAGAAAGATACACAGGTGGATATAGACCAGACAGAGAGAAAGAGACAGAATTTAGAGAAACAGAGTAAAGAGAGATCGATGATATCTACGCTTACATGCGCATCCATTCATGGGGAGACCTGTATGTCTGGAGATAGACTAAAGATAGATCGACTAAATGCATACGGAGAGATAGATTCGAGACATATAGATAAGTCGATCTGTATCTGTACGTGAATGATATGAAGAGAGACGGGCATATCAAATAGAAGAAAACGTGAAGAAGAGAAAAGCAGCACGCTCGCTCTCTGTCTGACCTTCTCTTCCTCTTCCTAAACTTCTTTCTTTCTTTCTATCCTGTCTCTTTCTTATCTCTTATTTCTTATTCTCACCCTACCTTAAAGACACCTTGAACGAAAGAAGGAGATCCACTCTCTTCTTCTTCTCCTCCTCCTCTTGCTGTCGAGTCTGTCGGCAACAGAAAAACTCCCCACAAAAGATCGAAAGAAGAAGAAGAAGAAAATGAGGAAGAAGAGGAAGAAGAGGAAGAGGAGGAAGAGGAAGAAGAGGAAGAGGAAGAAGAGGAGGAGGAGGTCTCTTCGTCATAGGGAGGTTCTGCAGAAGAAGGAAAGAGAAAAGGAAAGAAGAAAAAAGCTTCTATCTAGAAAGCTACGCTTTCCTCCATACACAACCCATCGATACACGTATATCCCCTTTCTTCCTATGTACAAGTACATAGATAGAGAGGTAGATAAGCAGATCGATAGGTAAGTCCATACAGATATGTTGTACGTATATCTTTAGTTCTCTATATATGTAGATGTGTATAGAGGATGTATAATTATGAATGGGAAGATGGAAAAGAGAGGAAAAGAAAGAGGAGGTAGAGCTGTGTATACACACATCCCTGAGGCATACCAAAATTCGTGTATCTACCTATATAATTTTAATCTATCTCTCTATCTATAGACATAGAGATACAGAGCGATCTAGGTGTAGACAGAAAGGTGTGTATACACATAAGCTAATCTACGATGTTTAATACATGTACTGATATGCACATATATTCATATAGATATAGATAGATAAAGATAGATAGATAGATTGAAGATAGACGGAAAGATTAAAGATAGATAGAAAGATTAAAGATAGATATATAGATAGATTAATGATAGATAGATAGATGAATAGATAGACAGATAGATTAAAGATATTAAAGATAGATATATAGATAGATTAATGATAAATAGATAGAT
>NW_027163712.1:0-209 GCF_002600585.1 Cystoisospora suis
GTTTCCCCCACTTCCCCCTTATCTTTCTCGTCTTAGCTGACACCCTTAGCAGCTTAGCTGTACGTTTCTGTTTAGCTGATAGTGTTCTCTGTTCCTTGCTTGCCTTAGATGGCTTGCCGTGTTTGTTTTCCCCCTGCTGGGTCGTCGAGTTCCGCCCTTCGGAACTCGCACCTTCTCTCCGAAGGGCGGAACTCGCACCTTCTCTCGAC
>NW_027163713.1:0-526 GCF_002600585.1 Cystoisospora suis
ACCTCCCGTCGAGGAGGTGTTCTGCTCTTAAGAAGTGAGAGCAGAGATACAGTCGACCGGTCAGGCCTCTAACGCGTAAAAAGGGACTTCTGTCGCGCTCGGTCGAAAGCGAGGAAAGGAACTGTCCTGGAACGCGAAGCGGTAGAAGCCAGTAAAACACGAGCGCGCGAACCGGCAACTCTTAACTAGATTATAGTTTAGGAAGCACGAACTTGCGCCCTTCCACACAAACGGAGAAAACGTCGCCGACTTGCTGGGCAACGATATCGCAAGTCGTTGATCATGACGTAGTCGTCTCCACGCGCCCGTCGGGCTTCAAGACAACACTTTCCGTAACACGGGTATCACTCCTTATTCTCCCGCTCTCGTAACGGGTAAACACAGGTAGAAGAATAATAGGACTGTCTTTCCTCAACTCTTCTCTTATTCTACGAACTCTCCGCTTCTGCGCACTTGATTTCTCGGGGCGCCGGTTCCTTCCTGTTTCCTGATCCCGGCTCCTGCGGTAGCGGCTAATTGACCTAGC
>NW_027163714.1:0-421 GCF_002600585.1 Cystoisospora suis
GTCAATTAGCCGCTACCGCAGGAGCCGGGATCATTATTCTAGAGGTACGGGGCTCCCCGAGAAATCAAGTGCGCAGAAGCGGAGATTTCGAAAAAAAGAGAAGAGTAGAGGGAAGACAGTCCTATTATTCTTCTACCTGTGTTTACCCGTTACGAGAGCGGGAGAATAAGGAGTGATACCCGTGGTACGGACAGTGTTGTCTTGAAGCCCGACGGGCGCTTGGAGACGAGTACGTCGTGATCAACGACTTGCGATATCGTTTTTTCCGTTTTTGTGGAAGAGACCAAGTTCGTGATTCCTAAACTAAAATCTAGTTAAGAGTTGCCGGTTCGCGCGCTCGTGTTTCACTGGCTTCTACCTCTTCGCGTTCCAGCACAGTTCCTTTCCTCGCTTCCGACCGAGCGGGACAGAAGTCCCTTTT
>NW_027163715.1:0-144 GCF_002600585.1 Cystoisospora suis
CCAGTGGTGATCCCCGCCCGGTCCGAAAGGTTCATCGAAGTCCAGCCTACGGCGTCACTAGACGCCCCAGTCTATATACGGCCGTTTCATGCAGCTGGCGCGATGGCACGAAGATTCCTGCTAGCGCATGGCTACTCAGAACGG
>NW_027163715.1:682-1211 GCF_002600585.1 Cystoisospora suis
TTGGCAAATCCCACTGGCAGAAGAAGATAAAAAGAAGACAGCGTTCACAACGCACGCCGGACTCTACGAATTCAACGTGATGCCATTCGGACTCTGTAACGCTCCGGCGGCGTTTCAGCGGCTTATGGACAGCATATTGGGCGGCATCAAGTGGACTATGGCGCTTGTCTACCTGGACGACGTTGTGGTGTTTTCCTCCAGTTTTGAGGAGCATCTTGTTCGGTTAGAAATAGTTTTTGAGAGATTCCGAAGTGCGGGGGTCAGACTCAATCCGAAAAAGTGTCGTGTGGCTCTACCGGAGGTCGTGTACCTGGGGCATATCGTCAACAGAGAGGGAATCCGGCCTGATCCCCAGAAGGTACAAGCGGTGGAACATTTCCCCAGACCGACGAATACGCGCGAACTCCGCCGGTTCTTGGGACTCGCCAGTTATTGTCGTAGGTTTATCCAGGGCTTTTCGCAGTTGGCCGCCCCACTGTATGACCTAGTCAAGAACGACCACTGGAAATGGAGTGACAGCTGCGAGCAG
>NW_027163716.1:0-268 GCF_002600585.1 Cystoisospora suis
TGTCTATGCTTGCAACATATTGAAGGGTGAGAACAAGGAGGAGAGGAAGAAAAAGAGAAAGACGAACGGGAGAAAGAAGGCCTGGGTTTCTAGAGTCTTCCGGAAAAGATGAAAGAAGAAGAAGAAGGTGTCTCTGTAATAGACATAAGCCTATTCCTATTCGTCATTGCTGAGCTCCCCTTATTTGGATGGGCGTGCAAAGACGAAGGAGGGGAGAGAGAGAGACGGACGTGAAGTGAAAACGTCCAACGAAAGGACAGAATAGACA
>NW_027163717.1:0-606 GCF_002600585.1 Cystoisospora suis
TGCAGGTTGCCTGGCGCAGAGCGTGCGCAACTTTTATTTTGAATTGCGTTACGGGGACTTGCAGATCCAAGCGTTGTTAGATCCTGGGAGCGCATTTACCCTGCTGAGTAGCCTTGTGATTCCCCCCGGTTGTTTTCCCGGTTGTCGCCCCATCAGCGAGGGATCTCCAAAGATCTTTGATGCTTCTGGAAGCTTGATCCCGTTGCTTGAGGAGTGCGATGTATTTGCTGAGACAGGACCAAGCAGGGCGAAACTAACCATTTACCTTGTCAAGACCCTGCAGCCAGCAGCACTTATTGGTCTGGACGCTTTTTGTGCTCTGGGGAGGACGCTGTCCACTGTGGGTGGAGATCTGCACCTGTGCGTGGAGCACAGTGGAAGAAGGGCCCCCGTCGAGCGTGCGTTTATAAAGCCTGCTGTGCTGGTGGCAGTGGCGACAGCGTCCAAGGGTGGGGATGATTCTACTGCGGTGTTTGCCAGCAGTTCACTGCCGGAGTTACAGGGTTCGCGCATGGTGCTTTCATTGGATGAACCTGAGGCTTCCCTCTTGGATCGACTCTCTGCTGAACGGCGCGCATACTTGAGCGGATATGAAGTGGCAAGCGG
>NW_027163718.1:0-647 GCF_002600585.1 Cystoisospora suis
TGCCTGGCGCAGAGCGGCAAGGAATCCCTTACCGTGAACCTGCACGGTATTCCTTTCTGTCCTCCCTCTTGAATTGCGTTACGGGGACTTACAGGTCCAAGCGTTGTTGGATCCTGGAAGCGCATTTACCCTGCTGAGTAGCCTTGTGTTTCCCTCTGGTTGTATTCTCGGTTGTCGCCCCATTAGCGAGGGATCTCCAAAGATCTTCGATGCTTCTGGAAGATTGATCCCATTGCTTGAGCAGTGCGATGTATTTGTTGAGACTGGACCAAGCAGGGCGAAACTAACCGTTTACATCGTCAAGACCCTGCAGCCAGCAGCACTTATTGGTCTGGACGCTTTTTGTGCTCTGGGGATGACGCTGTCCACTGTGGATGGAGAGCTGCACCTGTGCGTGGAACAGAGTGGAAGAAGGGCCCCCGTCGAGCGTGCGTTTAAAAGCCTGCTGTGCTGGCGGCAGTGGTGACAGCGTGCAAGGATGGGGATGATGCTACTGAGGTGTTTGCCAGCAGTTCACTGCCGGCGTTACAGGGTTCGCGCATGGTGCTTTCAGTGGATGAACCTGAGGCTTTTTTCTTGTATCGACTCTCTGCTGAAGGGTGCTCATACTTAAGCGGATATGACGTGGCAAGCGGGTCCTTGTCCCC
>NW_027163719.1:0-549 GCF_002600585.1 Cystoisospora suis
TGTCACAAATATGGAAGGTGATGTAAGGGGGTATATGTAGTGTATAGAGAGAAACTACCTATATGAAAATGTATATATATAAGTGCCTACCTATACCTACATATACAAACTCCTCCAACTTGTGACGTACAGCCTACGGGCTTCACTCCGTACGCTGTTCTGCGAGAACACCTTTCTCGTGTGGTCAGTAACGAAACACTCCGTTCGTTCGAGGTTCTCACGTGGAAGGAATTCACAGCCACGCGAGGAATTCAATCAGTCAAAGCAAAGAATTCAAGCAGTCGAGTTCTGTCCGTCCTTTCGCAACACGAACTGCTTGTCACTCTCACGCACTCACGCAGGATTTGAGGCAACCTGCAACAGGGATCCGGTTAACAACGATCAGCTTATCTCACAACGTTGAACCTTTCTTGTCGCGACACAGTGTGACAGCACGTCCCAAAGCGCTGTCGTCACCGGAAACGATTTCCAACACTAGTAGCACATCTCAAGTGCTGTCGTCACGAACAAGAAAACGCACCGCACCAACGGTACATCCCAAGTACTGTC
>NW_027163720.1:0-323 GCF_002600585.1 Cystoisospora suis
GCTAGGTCAATTAGCCGCTACCGTAAGAGCCGGGGTCAGGAAACACGAAGGAACGGGCGCCCCGAGAAATGAAGTGCGCAGAAGCGGAGATTTCGTGGAATAAGAGAAGAGTTGAGGAAAGACAGTCCTATTATTCTTTTACCTGTGTTTACCGGTCACGAGAGCGGGGGAATAAGGAGCGATACCCGTGTTACGGAAAGTGTTGTCTTGAAGCCCGACGGGCGCGTGGAGACGAGTACGTCGTGATCAACGACTTGCGATATCGTTGCCCAGCAAGTCGGCGACGTTTTCTCCGTTTTGTGGAAGAAATCAAGTTCGTGATT
>NW_027163721.1:0-1357 GCF_002600585.1 Cystoisospora suis
TCTCCCCTTTCCCCCCCCTCGGTTCTTTGCACCCGCCCCCCTTCCCCCCTGCATGTCCGTCCTCGCTTCTTCGTTCACCCTGTGACGCAGTGGATAAGAGGCCACGCATTGAGCGGCCTCGAGAACCGGCTTTGCGCGCGCTTCTCACTGGATATACTCCTGCCCCTGGTAAGCACTTAAGAAATTCTCTCTCTTCTTCTTTTACATCTCCTGTACCCTTCGTTTTCCTTCACGTGTCTCCTCCTACCGCTGTACAGAGGAAAAGTGTATTCTCCCCTTGTCAAGCTGATTAGCTCGCTACTTGTGAATGTGGTCATGCATGGGACGATAGATCCATACGTATATATGTAGATACAGGCACCTAGAGAGATGTCTATACATACGGCTATACATATATAGATATGTAAGTATACTCACGTGAGTCCATATGTCTCCAGGGCAATCAACAGATTGTATAACTGGTGAGCTGCTCGTATAATAGGTGGATACCTCATTCTCACTATAGATGGGGGTCTCATCCTCTTAAGCATCTATATGCATGCATTATGGTTCTATACCTAGAATCTGTAGAATCTTCTTGATTTGCATCTCTCCTTTTATTGTACCCGTCTTGGCTTCTGAGGTGTCACGGAGTTATTCTTCGCCGCCTCTCTCTTTCTGTTGTTTTGCAAGTGTCTCTCTTGATTCGTAGCCACTCCTGGCTTTCTTCTCTCTTCTTCTTCGTCTCGGGGCCATGAAGTCTCTATACACGGTCTAGATGAGCACCCTCATGTCTCTCGCGATATAACAGCCGGCATATATATTTCTTTGTTTATCACTCCTATTCGTAGCTTGATATATGCATATCTCATCTTCTCTCATGAGTTGCATGCAGTTCAACAGGATCCTAGTGGGACAGAGGACGGGCAGTTCTCGTTCTCATCTGATCTTCTCACAGTGAAGCGTCTCCGTAAAGACTGGGTGTACGTTGTCCTGCCAGAAGCTTCTTCGTTTCGCAAGATCTCTATCTCTCGCGTATTTCTTCTCCTTTCTCACCTAGGACAGAAAGCCTATAGAACAAGACAGAGCAATTTGGAGGCTCCTTCCCTCTGAAGGGGAGCTCGCATTTGGTGACAAGAAGGAGAGAAAGAAAGAGACTTCTCAAATGAGATACATAGAACAACACTATGAACAACCTGTTTTTCTTCTCTTTTCACTTTGATCCAAGACGCCTATCTCTCACGATCCCTTTTCTTGATAGGCTAAGAACGACGACTGAGGATGGTCGAATCATATGAAGATACATCTCTCATAGGAGGAGTCTCAATCATGTATAAACATGCACATATGAATATGTATATCTGTAAATGTATGAATG
>NW_027163722.1:0-268 GCF_002600585.1 Cystoisospora suis
TTCCTCTCCTACTCCCTCTACCACTACGGCGGCGACTTCTTCTGTGAATAGCCCTAAGAATTGCTTTGAGACAATTACCGGCTTTGTACATCTCCCTTCTTCTTCTCGAGGAAGGCATGCAAAAAAAGATCATAAGCAGAAGGGACGGTAAGTTATGAATGAGCCAACCGTCCACTCTCTCTCTCGTTCTTCCCTTTTTCGTCTCTTTCTCATTCCTCTTCTGCTCTCTCCCTCAAACATCGAAGCTCTTCCCTCGCTCTTCCCTATG
>NW_027163722.1:732-884 GCF_002600585.1 Cystoisospora suis
TCTATTCAAGTGGGAAAGAGAATACCTATGATCTCCTTGCAAGATCGGCCTTTCTTGAAGCCGTACAAAATCGACTTGCCTCCATCTCTGTCGGTAGGTCTCGAACCCACGTCCTTCTATGTTTTACCTTTTCATCTTTGATCTATTAATCT
>NW_027163723.1:0-128 GCF_002600585.1 Cystoisospora suis
TCAGGGCGGTTGCCCCGACATTAAAATATTCACTAAGAAGCAGCCTAGTGTTTTGCTAGGACCAATGACTTAGCGGATTGTGCCTTTCAGCTTGGCTGAGCTAGCTATCGTATTATAATAGAGTAACT
>NW_027163723.1:407-955 GCF_002600585.1 Cystoisospora suis
TTCACTTAGTAGCACCTTAGTATTTTTCGAAGGGCCGACGAGTTAGCGACTCGAGCCCTATAGCTTAGTAGAATTAGTTATCGTATCAGAATAGAGTAATTAATAGAGGCTTAGAGCGGGAACGCAAGCGCGAACGTCTTGTGTCCACCAGCGTAGCGTACTTAGATCAGGGAACGCGCCGCCTCCCCGTACAAGTTCCGTACAGGAAGTTTCACGCGGTAAATTCTCCCGCCGTAGAAGCAGCATGCGCCAGGAGCCGCAAGGCAACAAGCGCCGCTCTCAGGAAAGCAGAAGGCAGCCCGGTAGGGCAAAACACGCGCTTTCCGCGTAAATTAGGTATCAGTGGAACGCGAAAGGCATTTGCTAACCATTTGACCACAGCAAACACGATAGGGAATAGGAAACAGGCACGGGAACGACACCGGGACCCCCCGGGGAGCCATGACAACTTACGGAGGCCAGCTGACCCGCCGGTAAATCGAGCCGGTAGAAACACGGTTTCCACCCGATCCCGGGCGAGGAACCGTGCAAAATGAAAAGGAAATGCA
>NW_027163724.1:0-1168 GCF_002600585.1 Cystoisospora suis
AAAGAAAAGAAGAAGAAGACCTTACTGGATGGATATATGGACGTGGAGATGAAGAGGTATCATAGACATGTCTATGTAAGTCTCCTTATGCCTGTCATGCAGACCTCAATCTCACGATTCTTTCTTAGCATAAAGATGATGTATATATATATATATATGTATGAATATGTATGTATGTATTTAGGTGTATATATAGATGTGATGTATGAGTATGTATGTATGCATGCGTGTATTATGTTATGTTAGGTGTTTGAGTATTATGCGTCACGTGAAGATGAAGAGACGGGAGAAATCTACATGACCCGAGAAGACTTTCTTAACTCCATTCTTCCTACTCTCTTCTTTCCTCCTCGACGTCCTTCTTCTTCTTCTGGAGGAGAGAGAGAGATGGGAAGCGAAGAGGTTCTTTTGGCGTTGACAAGACGGAGAGAGAAGAAGAAAGCAAAGAACGAGATGCACGAAAAAGAAGAGAACAAGACCAAGATCACTCCTACCGCCTCTTCTTCTTCTTCTTCCATTCCGTCTCTCTTTGATCTTGCCGATGCAGACAAGTGAGGCTTAACTGCTAACTAGTAGCGAGAGCTCTTTTTGACTTTCTCTTCTCATTATAGAGACAACGCGATCTCGTCTTTCTTCTTCTTCTTCGTCTTCGCTTCTTTTTCTCTGCTTTATCAATCTCTCCTGTCTTCGTTCATCTCCTTACGAAATCTCATTTTCTTCTTCTACATTTCTCCCTCTTCACTTTCAGTCTTCTAATCTATCTGTCTATCTATCTTTTCATATGTCCCTTTGCCATGTGTATTATCCCTCTCTAGCTTTCTCGTAGTGTCTTTCAGTTTGTACATATGTTAACAGTCTAGGTATGGTCTCCGTCTATTTCCCCCTCCTTCTATTACATAAGGTGTATATACAGTGTATACAGATATATATAGATATATTTATACCTATACATCTGTGTGAGTCTATCTCTGTCTATCAACATGTGAACCTGCCCCCCGACCGCCATGAGCTTTCACTTGATTAAAGAGGAAACCTATCAATCGCTTTCTTCTTCTTCTTCTTCTTCTTCTTCTTCTTCTTCTTCTTCTTCTTCTTCTTCTTCTTCTTCTTCTTCTTCTTCTTCTTCTTCTTCTTCTTCTTCTTCTTCTTCTTCTTCTTTCTTTTCTCC
>NW_027163725.1:0-214 GCF_002600585.1 Cystoisospora suis
CACTCGTTCAAAGGCACCCACCTTTCCTTTCTATCTTCGTGTTACCACAAAGGTAAGTCACACTCTTCTTCTCTCTTCCACAAAGGATCTCTCTCTTTCTCCTATTTTTTCCAGGAAAAAAAAGTTCCCCCCTCTGGTTTCCTCGCTGGAGGTCAGTCAGCACCACCCCGGTGGTGTGTGTGTACTCCCGGCCTGTCCCGTGACCGGGGTGGTC
>NW_027163726.1:0-440 GCF_002600585.1 Cystoisospora suis
TGGTTCCTAGCATGGGAGAAGACTCACCAGTGCCGAGTCGAGAGGTCACACCCACCAGTCGTCCTTCTCGGCTTCGCACGGCGGCCTCTGCGACCCTAGAATCATTACAGGCCTGGGGCCATTTCACCATGTCCGCTAACCCTTTCTGGTTCAAAAGAGGGCAAAACGTTAGGCTTCACTAGAAGCCATCCATTCATACTCAGCTTTCGAACGGGGAACGAGTTTTTTCCATGAAACACCGACGGACCCTTGCACACTGCACGTCGTGGGCCGCCTGGCCTCGCTCGAGGGCTTTGGCCCGCGGGGATTTTATCCTGCTTCCGCGTCGGACGCGGGATGTGGGGTTTTCCAGGTGCATTAATGTGCATTACCTCTCTATTTTGCACGGTTCCCTGCCCGGGATTGGGTGGAAACCGTGTTTTTCCCGGCTCGGTTTGCCG
>NW_027163727.1:0-2583 GCF_002600585.1 Cystoisospora suis
ATCTATCTATCTATCTATGAAGCTCATTCTTCTAGTATTTCCTTACTACCTCGGAGTGAAGCCAGTGACACACATCACCCGCATGCATCCATCATATATCTCTTTCCTTTCCTTTCCTTTTCCTTTCTTTCGTTTCTTGTCCTTTCTCTCTCTTCTCCAGAGAAGCCTTTGCCATGGACAGGTCTGAAAGGCTTTCGTATTTATCATTCTAGGCGCGACTGGGTGTTTAACTATCATAAGTTTCCTAAGCACTACAACCTTTCGCAAGACCTCTATGCTTTCGATGTTAAGAAAGCCGCAGGAGGTGAAGTGCGTCCAGGAGACAAGAAAGAAGAGCTCGAAGCTCATCGCATGTCTCAAGTCATCTCCAAGAAAAACTGGCGAAAATGGAGAGGACCCAAACTCTAGCGACTCCACGAAGCAACAAAAGAGGGAATGAAGGGAGGGAGGAAAAGAGAAGATCAAAGAGAAGATGAGAAAGAAGAGGGAAAAGATCAAGAAAGAGAAGAAAGGAAAAGAAGAACAAGAAGATGAGAATGACAATGGCAAGAAGAACATTCTCTTTCGTTCTCTCTTTCTTTCTTTTTTTCTTTTCAGCTAATCTCGTCACGTGAAATTCTCTACCTACCTATCTGTAAGTGTATATACATGCATGTAGATAGATACATCGATGTATTCCTGTAGATCTCTCTCTCTCTCGCTCTATGTATGTAGGTCTGTCTATATGTTTCCCCATCTTTACGATATATATAAAATATATGTAGATAGCAGTTAAGACGATGATGAGAGTTGTTAAATCAGAGTGAGTTTAACAGCAATAAGCACAAGACATAGAGGGTCTCAAGGTGGAAGTGAACAAAAAAGCAAAAAAGGAGGCTTGATGATAGTAGATAGATAGCTAGCTAGCTAGTTAACTGGCTAGCTCGTAAGACGACTTCCGCAATCACCATTTTCTCTTTTTCTTCGCCTCTCTTTCTTTCTTCCTTTCTCCTTTTTTTTTCCTTCTTTCTCTGGAGATAAAATTGCTGTATCTTCCCTTCATTCTTTGGCTTCGTTGGTACAACTTTCTGGCTTTGTTTCTGGGGTGTTTATGTCTCTTCTTTTCTTTTCTTTTTGTCGGTGAGAGTTCAAACAAGCAAAGCAAGACATGAGTGACTTCTCAAGACATGACGGCTCTCTTTCGGGGTCATCTGAAAGACATAACTAGATTACGAAGAAGAATAGATCAAGAAAGAAAGGAAGAAGAAGAACGAGGATAAGAAGAAGGAAAAGAATGAGAAAGAATGTACAGAAGGACGAAGAGAAGAAGGAAGAAAGAGAGAGTCGCCCCAATGAAGAAAGGAAAGAAAGACGGAAAGAGGAAGAGACAGAGACACAGCAAGAGGACAACGCACATACGTTTTTCTTCAACGTCATGTGTATACATAGACAGAGAGAGTGAGTTAACAAAGTCTACGGCGTAAATTCCACTCTTAGCAGGAAAGAGATACAAATGTGTTTGAGAATCAACGCTCCATACATATGTATTCATCGGTAAATTTACAAATCCTTCCTTTCATTCAGACAACTTTACGGCGAATTGAGAGATAAAGAGATAGAGAAAGACAGACACACCAACCTGCCTGTTTCTTCCTGTCACTAATACAACAACTACTACTAGTACGTCTTTTTGCGACTAGTCGTAGGCATCACCGTAGGGGTTCCTCGTACTAGACCTAACTCCTGGTGGCACTCCTAGCTTTCTGCATGCATGCACCCCTCTAGACTCGTAGGAAGAGGCGAAAGAACGAGGTATATGATAAGTCTCCTTCCATTCGTAGTGAAGAAACGTTTCTATCTCTAGACGTATATAAAGAGATAGATACGGTGCACGGAAAGCTCAGTCATCTATCCATACCACGCATCTATCTATACTTTTGTATGTCTCTCTTAGCTTGACAGATAGATGTGCCTATCATCTACGGCGAATGTAGTCTGTGACCAGGTGCCTCTCCTACATGTATGTCTGTGTGAGTCCTGGGAGAGAAACCGTAGGTGCTGTATGTGTATGCGAACGTGAGGGTAAGGACGACGGCATAGAGGGAGAAGGAGGAGGACAAAATTGAAGGTAGAGGGTTGTTGAGCCATCTTCAAGCATACGCCAGTAGTAATAATAAAGCATACGCTGCCATTTAGGAACTACATCGATGCATCATCACACACTCGACACGTTCTTTTCTTCTTCTTCCCCTGCAAGCAAATAAAGTTCAACGGAAGGGTCTTCATGGCCTGAGGCATGTTTTCGTTTTACCTAGGTGTTAATTGATACTATGTACATAGACACATACATACAAAGCTCCTACTCTTGTAGTCATACAGACCTAAGTGCATACATACGTCCCTAGGTGTTCATATATGATTTGCATGCCTACTGACATACTTCCACGGCCCCACCTGCAGAGGCAGGCATACCTCGCATCCCTGCCGGCGCGTCGTACTGCAGGTTTCGTCGGAGTTTTACGTTTCGTTACTCCATGGCTTTGAGATTCATCCCGGGAAATGCAAATACGAGCGACGCCATTTGGAGCTCTCACATGATACACA
>NW_027163728.1:0-2806 GCF_002600585.1 Cystoisospora suis
AGGGTGTTTCTTTCTTGCTGCAGCTGGGAGGGGAGACGGTTGCAGTCTCGCGCCCAATGTAGACCGAAGTCGGATCGTTCCGCGCGGCAGAAAACAGAGGCTGTATGAAAGAAGGGAGGAGGATGAAAACCAGGGAGTCTGTGAAGAAACCCGTATCTCGCGTATCTATGTTGCAAATATCGCGGTGGCTTGCGTTGCAAGATGCGCGACGGGTCGGTGGTGTCCCAAGTGGCGCGCCTTCGCCTTTCGGTAACTATTGCTGTAGCAGCCCAAAATAGATAGCTGAGCCTGCTCCTCTTTATGACGAGCATTTGTTGCTTCCTGAATTCTGCGAAGCAAATGCGGCGAGGCAGATGCCGCGGCGAATTCGTCCTATTGGAGGTTGAAGGTCTGTAGGAATGCCTGAACTGTACCATAATACGCCGGCATATTAGTCTTCTGTAGCTGCATCAGTTGCATGCCAAGCATATAAGATCCGTGAGGAGAATGCGTCATGGAGTAAATTGTGCTAGTGATTGCTTCAGTACCCACCACAGTGGACTGTTGGATAAGCCGCATTTGCGTTGGAGAAGGTGACGAGGGGTTGCAGCGAAGCAAGGGAAGATTCGACGTAGAGTTGCCCAGTGCGCTACTAGCAATTTTCTGGGGTGCGGAATGTAGACATCAGCGAGGTACAGGACCGTCCACCAACTGCACGCCCAAGGTATATGCCCTGACATTTGAAGCGGATGGGTTCCTCAGGAATCTGTAGCTGGTCAGCAGGAGGTTGAAGGTGATATCCCGTTGGAATGAGTTCGCACTTGCGAGGCTGAAATCACCCATCTCAAGACACAGCCCATGTTTGTAACGCTAGAATCCGGCGCTGCAACTGATTGGGGTCGTCGCCAACGATGGCGATGTCGTCGGGATATCCGAGGTATGGTATCCGTTGGGGGAGGTTGGGTAGGAAATATCCGTCCTCAGGTTTGGCAATGTACCTGTCTATACCCTGCATGAAGACAACGAAGAGAAATGGGGACGGGATTCCCCCCTGTCGCGTGCCTCGGGTAACTTGAAAGGGAGTCGTGGAGTAGGTCCCTTCCGCATATCTCCCGACAGTGGATGCCTCCAGGGGTTGGCGGGCAAGGGTGCACGCTAGCCGGGTCATTCGTCCGCTTCTCTGCGTTGTCATTCCGACGAGTTGTAAAGCTGTTATCTCTATGGGGATGATGTCGAAGGCTTTCCGGATATCCATGAACGCTACGTATTGGCGCCTGTTTCTTTCCTTGGCATCTGGCTCAGGGTCCTGAGTACTAGGTGCTGTCTGGTGGTGCCTTGGAAATTGTCACGAAAACCAGTCTGCCACATACTGAGAGTGGGTGCAGTCCGTAGCCGATGAAGGATAGCCAACTCCAAAACCTTGAGGTCCGTGTTGAGCAAGGTAATGAGGCGAAATGTGCTGGGGTCCTCACTGTTGGCACCTTTTTTGGGAATGAAGGTAATGTGGCCGCGTCTGACTCCACGAGCTAAATCAGTTGGGTCGTGAAGGAAGCGGTTGAAGATTGCAGTTGTATAAGAAATAAAGTCCGTGCAGTGGCGTAGAAGTTTAAAGGCTTCAGATGAAATAGTATCGGGTCCAGGCGCCTTCTTCTGTCCTAATCTCGCAGTTGCAGCTCTGAGGTTGTTCTCTGTGAAATCATAATCAGCCTCCGAAAAGGTGTGACCACCCTGGTTGTCAGACCATGCCTGGATAAGCGTCCTTGCTCTGGCTGCGAGTGCGGTTTGTTATAGGGAGGCCTGCGAAATATCCCTGAGATAAGGCAGTGCCGCATCAGGGTTGGATGCTGATAACGTCGTCCTGTTGTGTTTCCTGAAGAGTTTTTCGGACCTTCCATGCCGTTATGTTGGAGTGTTGAAGATGTGAAGGAGACATTTGCGTCATGCCCCTTGGTAAGGTCCATCCAGGAAGTCCGCTGATGTTCACTCATGAGTTTCTTTAGATTTTTCAGTCGAAGACGTATCGAACTCAATATCAGAGCGTTCGTGGGTGATTACTGTCTTCGGGAGAGTGCTTGTTTGTACGTTCGGAATAGCGCTCGCTTCTCCGCGTAGGCTTCAGGTGGTAAGTAAAGACGCGGAGCTCGCCTTCCATCCCGGGCGCAGCCGAGGCACCTAAGTCCAGCGGAAGTAAGAACTTGTCGTAACACCGGCAGCGAAGGGGGGGTGCCGTTGGGAGCAGAGAGAGATCACAGTGCTGCATCGCGGTAATGAATGACTGCCTGTGGACCAGGGAGGTGAGGTTCCCCCACATGGGAGAGAGCACTTTTCTTCGCTTCCCCCGTTGCTGAGTTGAGGAGATGTCTGTCTGGCGCCGCCAAGTCAACTTAACTGTTAAAGGCATGTGCAAACGGAAGGTGACCGGAAGGTGATCCCGTCTGGGATTGCCACCCTCGAGTGGAGATGTTGATATGAGCTCCTGGTGAATCGCGTATTTTGTGGGTTGTAGTCTGTGGTACACCGATAACTATTCCGTTGAGTAGGCACCATTGCTGTATTAGCTGGACACGTGGAGTCCTTGGTTCATCTAACGGAGCATTTAGGTCTCCACAGATAATACAATGCTGAGTAAGATTAGACGTAATGAAACGTAGTGCGTCTCCGGCGATGGAGGGATCTCGTTGGCCTCGAGGGCTGATGTAGCACGCAACGATCCGGAGAGAGGAGTCCTTCGGCATGCGTAATGTGTCCTGTGGTTTCCCGACATCGTGGAAGGTTGTACTCCACTTTCGTAGCCCGCTGTGGGCCCGCGTGTAATGATTCTTGGTGT
>NW_027163729.1:0-267 GCF_002600585.1 Cystoisospora suis
TACACATACACACACATACATACTACAGCCAGAGATATGCGATGATGGAGATGTGCTTCTGTCTTCAAGGAGGGGTAGAGATACACTCCCAGTGATGTATTTGCATATACCTTTCTATATGTATATGGACATATAGGTAGTTTTAGTATCTAGATAGATAGAAAAATAGATCTAGGGGGTCTCCTATGCAGCCAACACAGCGATCGCTTGCGTCTCAGTCCGCGGCATCTTCCTCCACACGCGCAGATAGATAGATACATAGATCGA
>NW_027163729.1:680-968 GCF_002600585.1 Cystoisospora suis
GCTGTCGTATGTGCGGCGATAGGACGAGTGAGTGGAGAGGAACCACAGAAGGTCAGAGAGGAGATGAAACAATAAAACAGCGGGGAGTTCTCTTCACTCTAGTCCTCTATATACAACGCGAGAAGTAGAGAAGAATCAACTCACACTCACGGTGTCTTCTCTATGGGTGGCTGGAGGTATCGCTAGAGAAGTGACTCCTTCTTTCTATCAAGCACGGCCTCTTCTAGATGCGTAAGAGATACCGGAATGCTTCGAAGAGCATGACAGGGGTGATACAGAGGCTCGCAT
>NW_027163730.1:0-353 GCF_002600585.1 Cystoisospora suis
ACATATTCAACAAGATCCTCAGAAAGGTGGTGAAAGAAAAAGAAGGAAAGGAGATCTTTCAAGAGACTATGTCTTCATTATGTCTCATGTGAACTCCCTTCTCTCTCTCTCTTGCTCGTCCGTAGTTATTCTCTCTCTTCTTCTCTCTGCCTTCATCTCTCTTCTTTTCTTCTTCTCTCTCTCCGTCTTCTCCTCTTTCTCCAAACTCCTCTCTCCTCTTCACCTTCTCTCTGTTTCTCGCTCTCTTTCCCTTCTCCTCCTTCATTCTTTCTTGCTCTTCATCTCTCTATCTATCCTTGTATCTATCTTTAATCTATCTATCTTCAGTCTACCTATCTTCAATCTACCTGTCT
>NW_027163731.1:0-185 GCF_002600585.1 Cystoisospora suis
TTGTAGCTTTAGATAATCCCCCTGATGGATGGGGAACTCTCCTCCTCCGGCTCTACTGGTTCCTTCCCTCTCTTCCTTAACTGGGGTCTTCCCATAAGTCCCCCAAATCACTTCACTTGGCTGTCTAGGCCTCTCCTCTCTCTCTCTCCCTTGGATGGCTCCCTCGGAACTCTTCTCTAGGGGAA
>NW_027163731.1:737-875 GCF_002600585.1 Cystoisospora suis
GAGCTGGTCGCTGGCTGGGCCGCTTCTCTCTGCTCCGTCGGTCCTTCTAGGTGTCCGGATGTCCCCCAATCAACTCTTTTCAGCTACTTCCTTTTTTCTAATCGACCTTTGAAACAACTCAACTTCCCTTAGGTTTTG
>NW_027163732.1:0-208 GCF_002600585.1 Cystoisospora suis
GAAAGTTCAAGGAATTCAGCGGGCCAACCGGCCAGGAGTCAATCGCACGGCACGCGAGAAGCACAGGAGAGGCACCAAGCGAGCCAGACGAAAACCGACCACCGCGTTTCAAGCATCAACACACGACTCAGTGGTCCACATACGAGAATTGAGTCGCATAAGCGAAGAACAAGCGAGCACTAACCACGCAACGAGCCCCAGTACCAAG
>NW_027163733.1:0-264 GCF_002600585.1 Cystoisospora suis
AGAAAAGAAGAGGAGAGGAGAAGCAGAGACCAGAGGGGAGACGCGAAGATACAGAAAAAGAGAGAGAAACAAACCAGTAGTTATGTAGTTCTGTCTTATCTATCCTGCTTTCGGTCATAATCTTATCGGGTGTACATACACCGTATCTGTATGAGGGGAGTACTTTGAATTTTCTGTCTCGTGTAAGATCAGACCTCCTAGCCTTGTTCTGCGTGCATGCATCCATTCATTCATACAAGAGCTTATCTTTCTTTTTCTATCTCT
>NW_027163734.1:0-237 GCF_002600585.1 Cystoisospora suis
GTATTCGAGTCCTCCTCCCATGTGCGTTATAAGGAGCGTACTGACGGGCTTTCGGCTCAGAGCTCCTCTTCATCTCATCCTTGGTGGTCTCGATGTTTTCTTGTATTCTCCCTCTTAATGGCTCCGGACTTCTTCTTCCTTCAAAACCTCTTTTAATCAATGGATCCCCTCTTCTTGTACTTTCCTGACCATTACTTTTTTCCTCTTGTTTCCCTAACCACGGGACTCTTGGGCTCG
>NW_027163735.1:0-384 GCF_002600585.1 Cystoisospora suis
GAGGGAAGCCTAACTTGCGTAACCAGAGTCGTAGACCTCGTTAAAAGAGAGAAAGAGATCCAGATTTAGCCCTGGAGGGGCATGGGAGAGTGACTGGGAGCCGCACCTCCCAGGGAGGCGGGACGACCGGCCGGTTGAGAGAGACACACGACCGGAAAAAGGGGGGAATAGTTAGAGTCCGGCCTCATTTAAAGAGGCATAAGGATAGCAAAACACGTTTAGAGAGCAAGCACGCAAAAAGGATAAGGAAAGAAGACAGTTTAACGGGGAAAAGGGGTCCTAGGGGACCCTAACAGTCGCAGCGAGCCGCTCGACCGTATCCCTCGAGCGGTCGCCAGTAAATCTGAGGAGGATCCCCACCGCTTAAAAGGGAAGAAATGTGCT
>NW_027163736.1:0-405 GCF_002600585.1 Cystoisospora suis
GCAGGCTTCCTTTCTTCTTCCCGTTTCACACCCCATGCTCCCTTTTGAAAGTTCCCAGGATTTCCTCCACCTGAGTGGTATTGCCAGTGGTTGGGTTTTATCTGATATCTGTTATATCCTCCTCGGTTGTTTTGTTCTTGTCTGTGGTGCCGTACTTCAGGTCTTCGATCCTCAACTATCCCACGACCAGGTTTCAATGGTGGTGGCCCATTCTTCTCTAACGGCCCTGGTTTCCACACCAGTCCGAAACGTTGATTAGGTTCTGGAGCCTTCAGCCATCCTCGTCCTTGATATACAGGTCGAGAGTTTGTCGACACGTAAGTAGGTCTTCGAAATTCTCCTCTCTTTTCCTGGTGTCGTTCTTCCTTATCTCTCCTCTCGTTCTCCACGTCTTCCCATAAGTAG
>NW_027163737.1:0-304 GCF_002600585.1 Cystoisospora suis
GACGCGTTGTCGTACCCCATTTTCACCAAGGTCAAGGGGGAACCTGACTTGGGAAATTTTTCCTCTTCCTCATACGGGGGTTCAACAATTCATCCAGGAGAAGTCTCTCAGAGAAGATTAGAGGAGGCTACATTAAAGTCCACGGTTGACATGGAGCGGATGTTAAAGACACTCATTGAGGAACGGACATTAGCCCTTTCAAGGGGGCCCACAGTTTTCACTGGTGACCAACCGGTCGCGTGGATCGCACAGATGGACATGTTCTTGGATAGGAACCGTCTCCCAGTGTCAGAGCACTGCGCGC
>NW_027163738.1:0-306 GCF_002600585.1 Cystoisospora suis
TGGAGCCTTTCATTGTTCCCGGGGTCGTTGGTCGGCTCGTCTGCCCGCGGCCGCTCTCCCGGCCGGGCATCCAGCGACGCTGTCCCGCCGACCCACTTCGGGCAATTTCCATCTTGGTCTTTTCCTGGTTAAATCGCTTTCCCTTTGGCTCTCCGTGCCTTGGTGTGTTCAGCTCTTCTTGCTCTTTTCGTTTTGGTACTTCGACCCCGTGTTTGGGTCTAATTTCAAGCTTTATTTGTGTTGCGCGCCCACGCATTTTCCCGCGCTCCGCGTGGTGTTGTTCTGCGTTGCAGGGGTACGATGACT
>NW_027163739.1:0-389 GCF_002600585.1 Cystoisospora suis
GGTCGAAAATGTGCAGGGCGGCTGCATTAATCAAGGCTTCCTTTAAATCACGTACTGCTTGCGAGTGTCTCGGTCTCCAGACCGAGTCTGAGTCGTCTCTAAGCAATTCGTACAGCGGATGGGCCGCTTTGTTGAAGTTCGGGATGAGGCGTCGGTAGTAACCGACCAATCCGAGAAATCCTCGAAGGTGTTTCCTGCTTAATAAGGTCTCTGGCCAAGTTCTTATGGTCTCCAGCTTGTCTGGGTCCGCTGTGACGCCTTTAGGTTCGATTACGAACCCTAAGTACTCCACTCTCTGCGTAGCGAAGCTACATTTGGACAACTTGACGAACAGCCTTTGTTCGCGCATCCTCTGAAACACGTGGCGAAGGTGTTTCAAGTGATCTTCT
>NW_027163740.1:0-307 GCF_002600585.1 Cystoisospora suis
TCCTTCAGAAGAAGGGCCAGTCGGGAGAGAAGAAGAAGATACTAGTGACGTGAAGAGAAAGAAGTCTTCATCCTTACACTTCCACGAAGGAAGACGAGGCGGAGATATCATAGGGCAACACCGAGCTTTCATAAGGAGAGGAGGTGCGTATAGAGATCCGTTAAGAGGAGTCGAGAAGAACGAGGGTTCGAACCGTGCCTATGAAAAGTTTCTATCTCAGGGTGTCGCACATGCCGAGAGTAGGGTCGTTGAGGTGTTAAGGCAGGCAAGGCATCTCACAAGGAAAGAGGAAGAAGAGAAAAAGAAG
>NW_027163741.1:0-1042 GCF_002600585.1 Cystoisospora suis
CCGTGTGTTGAGGGTTACCTCGAGGGGTACTAGTCCTAGTCGCAGTCCTGTTACGAGTAGTAGCAGTGGTACCAGCAGCCTACGCTGTACAACGCGGTCTGCGCCTCACTATTATTGTCGTTTGTGCTCCGCTGCTGCCCGTTGTCCGTTACGGTGCCCCTCCCTCACATCGTCTCTAGCAACAATCCTTCCGGGCTGTAATTGTTGGCATCTACTGTTTTACGCGCGCTTGTCGTTTCCGGTTCACTACTCCCCTTCTTCCTCTTCGACATTGTGCCTGTTCCAATAGTAGTAGTAGTAATAGTACTAGTCATTCCATCAAGCATTCATGCTTTGAGGTACGGGCTCTCTCTGGTGCCTGACACGCAGAAGGGCGTTACGACTTGAAGACACAACCGTAAGGAGAAATCAACGGCTTCCGATCATCAATCCATTATCTGACGCCTTAGTAGTAATTTTGTTCCTTAATATATTTTTCTAGTTCCGTCGTGGCGCGTCTCTTTGTGTGTGGGTAGCGGCAGCCTAACCAACAGAGTGGCGGCGTCCATTTTTCTTTGATTCCCCGGCGCTCGCTGCCCCTCATGGCTATGGTTCTTCTCTCTAGTCTTCGTGCTTTTAATCGAGGGCTCTCTTCTTCATCATTTGGGCTGGCGACTCTACGGACATCCTTGTTGAAACCGGGGGCGATGATTGTCGGTGGCATGTGGTTTTTTCTCTTTCTCAATATAGCCGTCGATTGAACGAGAAATGACCGAAACTATCTTATTGTGAGAGGATTCGACCGAGGGCCTTCGAAGCAGCAGCAGTCGCCAGTGAAAACGACCGACGACGAGCCCTGATCATGACGCTACTAAAAAAAAGGGCAGAGTCACTTCATCGTTTTTGCTTTCTTCCTTTCTTCTCTTTTACATCGCCGTCTTCCACAGCGGAGAGAGTTTCTTTTCCTTCACGGCAAGTCGCAATCTCTTCCGCCGTGTTCTCGTTATTCTTGTTTTTCTCTTCATGGAGACGTAGAATGTAGCAGTTCTTTCCGCATTTCTTG
>NW_027163741.1:1085-1274 GCF_002600585.1 Cystoisospora suis
ATCTTTATTCTTGGTGTGTCGAGGAGTTGTCTATTTTCACATCTTCTCGAAGACAGGAAAGGAAGGAGAGAGATTGAAGCAGGTGTGTTGATGGTTCTTTTTATCTCAATTGTCGAAGGCAGTGTGTGTGTTAATACTGCGTCGCTAAGGTGTAGTTCGGCGATTAAGAGCAAAGAGAAAGAAAGAAAG
>NW_027163741.1:1440-2024 GCF_002600585.1 Cystoisospora suis
GAGGTCGTCTTCCTCACAGAGGAAGGAGAAGAAGGAGGCGGTCGAAGATCTGTCTCTCTCTCTCTTTTCGTTGTCAGCTCATTTTAATAGAGGTGGTGTTGCGTAAGGAAAAGCCACATCTCTGCGCAGTAGGTGTCAGTAGATCCATCGTGGAAAGAAAGAAAGAGAGACTATGTGGGAGGGAGAGATTGTGTTCTTGTTAATGATGATTGAATGAATCGTTTTGATCGGTGATAGATCCATTTTGCATGCGTTGACTGAGAGATTAGGATGATCATGGTGAAAGTCCACGTGGTGTCTAAGGCCCGGTCCAGCCTTGTATGCATTTCCTGAGTTTTTCCCAAGTTGAAGATGATACAGACAAAGAAGAAGGGATTGGGTAGCTCCATTTGTAAAGAAGGGAAGATACCAGCTGGATGTGTGTAGTTTTCTTTTCCATGGAATTCCGATTCTCAGACGGGGAGAATAGACCCACTCCTGTCGAGAAGTTGTTTCGTTGTCGCTTTTCATTTGGATTCTTTCTATCTGTTCCTCGATCATTAGCTGTGATATCTGAAGAGAGAGACGAATGTGTCGTGTCTCTC
>NW_027163741.1:2340-2538 GCF_002600585.1 Cystoisospora suis
AGAGTGAGCCAGAGGGAGAAAGATCTCTAGTACCATTCCATTGTGTCTCAAGCAAGAGGGAATGATGACAACTCAAGATCGTAGTTTTCTCTGTGTGGAAAAGTAAACGCGTGTGAAGAGCGAAAGAAAGAAAACGAACCTTACAAGTACAATCGAAAGGCAGTGTTTTCATCTATCTATTTATTTATTTATATATCT
>NW_027163741.1:2973-3239 GCF_002600585.1 Cystoisospora suis
GTGAACCAGAGATTTTTTCCCCTTTGTCTATGTATCTTTCCGTTCGCGATCGTGTTTATCATCGGAGGTTTCTTGAGGGACTAGAAGAGAAAGCTGTGAAGGAAGGAGGGAATGCGTTTGGTATATGCCTTGTTTCCTCGTCTTCATCGATGGGGCGTGCGTGCATGCATCGATTGTCCTGATAGCATCGGTTGTATATGTGCATGTGGTGTTTTTCACCTCTCTCACCTCCCCCCTCCATCCTGTCTATTTATATAGCTATCTAT
>NW_027163741.1:3624-3965 GCF_002600585.1 Cystoisospora suis
TATAGATATCTAGAGAGAGAGGCGGTTCTTTCCTCTTCTTTCTCCCCCGATTGCGTATGTGTTTCTCACAGGAGTGGTCCACAGCTAGGACTGGGGTGATCTTTACAAAGGAAGATGATGAATGCGAAAAGAACGGCTGGCTCCTCCTCTTCCTCTCTTTTGTCATTCGATCAAAAGAGGATCGGTGAATGGATTAGTGGTATATTCTTTTATACCTGCTGGTCTCGTGTTGGTATATAGAAGGATCTAAAGCGGTACATACATACCTACACGCGTACCTCTGTTCATCTCTACTCATTGTATCTGTGTGTTCTATCCCCCTCTCCCTGCCCGTTCTCTGT
>NW_027163741.1:4080-4613 GCF_002600585.1 Cystoisospora suis
GAAGCAGCAGAAGAAGAAGAAAATGGCGGCGGCGTTTAGACGAGCACCAACGGAGGAGGATCTCCATCCTCGTCATCTCTTAGATTTTTCTCTAGTCGGAATGAAGAAACATAGCCATCAGCAACGGCCCTTACAGCCCCATCATCATCATCCCTCTTCTCGTCATTCCTCCTGCCCTTCCTCTTTTGGCTATCATTCGCACCGCCATCATCTCCAGGGAAGAGCCCCTCCTCCCCCAGGGGGAGTAGAAGTTGCAGAGCAGGTGCCAGACTGTGAAGGAGATGTAAGCCCTAAGGAACTCTTCTTCTCGTCGTCCTCTTCATCTCCATCATCATCATCATTGGCGACTCGGCATAGTCCAGCAAAGACTACATTCCCCCTGCAGCATCAGCCGCCTTCCTCAGTAGTTCTTCTGCTACCTTACTATATCTGTCCTCTCCTGCCAAACTTTCCTAGGGCAGCTGGGAATTTCATGACGGCACCCGCATCGTCTTCATCTTCCTGCGGTTGTTCTTCTTCTTCATCCTCCTCCT
>NW_027163741.1:4765-5203 GCF_002600585.1 Cystoisospora suis
AGGAGGAGGAGAGAAAGGAGAGAGTCTAGAAGAAACACAACAGCAACAAGCGGCGTTAGCGGCATATATGCGGTCACCTTCATCGTTTTCGAGCGACACGTTTCGCTTGTTTCCTTTCTCTTTCGAGGCGAAATCTTCATGTGTACTATGTGCGAGGCGAAAGCCGAGAAAGAAGATGATAGAAGACCAGGAAGACGACGAGAGAATTGAAAGACTCCTGGAAAGAGAAGACACACAGCAAGAGTTCAGACTTGGGATGACGAGAAAGGGACAGGGGTATGCACGATGTCTTGTATCAGATTCGACCGGTGTATGTACACCCCGACAGCCCCTCTGCAAGGAGAGAGACGACGATGATGAAGAAGAAACGGTAGTTTATCTCAACCAAGAGAACAAGTGGAGGATTCGCGCAGAGAAAGATGGAGGAAATGAGGAGAA
>NW_027163741.1:5600-5910 GCF_002600585.1 Cystoisospora suis
CGAAGAACGAGATGATGATAAAGAGGAAGATGAAAAGCAGCAGGAGCCTAATCGACTGGAAGCCTTAGAGAAAGGGGGGAGCAAAGCGATAAGCGAAGTGTCTCCTTTCATGCGGTCCGCGGGTTTATCCTCGTCATGTACGAAGGAGGAAAAGAATCCTTCGGACTCTATCGTAGACGCAGGAAAGAGAAAAGATCTAGTTAGTTCCCTCCAGGCTGATGAAAACAACAAGACCATGACCGTAGAGAAACGCAAGGAAGCTCTCAACACCCCTCCGTCGTCCTGTCGGGGAGGTGTATGTACACCTCAG
>NW_027163742.1:0-216 GCF_002600585.1 Cystoisospora suis
AGACATTGGCCAAACTCTAGACCCAATAAACGGGCAGCTAAGCTGACCCACGGACCGGGAGGGGGAAACTACGGTCCGTAGATGTTAGAGAGCAGTATTAGGGCTCCAAGGGGAGCCTACTTAGTAGAGAAAGAACTAGCGCAGCTAATATAATTGGAGAAAGCCCGGAAAGGCCAAATAAGGCCAAGGAATTTCACGCGGGAAATCCTCCCGCTT
>NW_027163743.1:0-237 GCF_002600585.1 Cystoisospora suis
AGATAGATACAAAAAGCTACAGAGAGAGAGAGAGATAGATAAATAGATGGAGACCGACAACATAGAGGAAAAGAAAGAAGAAGAGGAATTCTGTGTAAAGCTCTGCCTAATACAAGTATTATAAGGACTACTACTACTTCTTCTTCTTCCTTACTCTATGAAGAAGAAGAAAAGAAGAGAAGAAGAAGAGAAGAAGAAGAGAAGAAGAAGGATGGAGAGATGGAGGTAGCTGTGGAT
>NW_027163744.1:0-413 GCF_002600585.1 Cystoisospora suis
CTGCGACCCCAGAATCATTACAGTAGCACTCGCACGGGAGCACGAGGAGTGCACACCACGAAGCAACGTACCAGGTGGAGAACCTGCGTAACCCGCGGAGCATGGCAGCGAGAGCGCCCACGGGACCAAATCTCCGTGAGAGCCTCCAAAGACTCGAGGGGATTCATCTTTGAAGAGGGAAACAGAAGAAACTGCAACAAACCACAGGGTAAGTGGGACCTACAAAGGAACCAGGGGATCGACCCTACGGGCGAAGGGGGCCAAAGGAGCCGGAAACGCCGGCAACGACGGGAGAACAGCCTGGAAACGCAGGGAAAGAACACCCAAAAGGAAATTGGGAGCAGGATGGAGAGAAGTCACGAAGAATTGACGCAGAAGGAGGCCTGGACACGCATGCGAGCGGAGCGGAAGCG
>NW_027163745.1:0-558 GCF_002600585.1 Cystoisospora suis
TGGACTGAATTATCCTCTTCCTTCTTTCCTGCTCTTGTCTCAAGTCCCCCGAGTATTGGTAGTGCACTGGCACCGAAGTAGAGGTGTAGGGGATGCGAGAGTCTCCTGGCTCGCCCGCCGTCCTTGTAGGCGTAGTCGCCGACGGTGTAGAACTAATCTAAAGGGGAGGTAGCTTCCATTTGCGGCGCTGTCGGCGTGTGTACTTCCTCGAACGCACTATCGTCTTTTCCCTCGCTCGACACTACGCTTACTCGTTTGGAATTGCTCTTTTCCAGCTGACGACGTCGCCCGCATCCTAAAAGTATTTAAAAAGAATAAATGCGTTAAAAACACTTTCTAAAAACGGAAACAATTTCAGCAACTGCAGAAAAGTCCTTGCAGTGCCCACCACTTTGTAATAATGTGATCGGGCTGCCGAGCTTTAGAGCTGGAGCCCTGGGAGTCTGACGGCAAGGGAAGGGGCGTTCACTAGAAGCAACGACTGCTTCCTTCCGCTACCCCACTATCTATTACAAAGAAAAAATAATAAAAGAAACGAGGAACCTCCTAACTCATAAA
>NW_027163746.1:0-322 GCF_002600585.1 Cystoisospora suis
TCTCAGTCACTCTCTAACCCCGTAAAATTCCACACTCCCCAACTGCTCCCTCCTCGGAAAGCCGCGAGGGAAAGAAAAAGGAAGGCGAGAGGGACGGAAACAAACAGCCAACTTGCAGCGTAAGCGAAAAGCCCTCGACGGTTCTTTCTCCACTGTTCTGCATCTTTTTTTCCTAATTCCCCCTTTTTTTTTCCTTCCGGTGTTCCCTGAAAAGTCTCTTCTATCTCTCTTCAACTCCAACTTCCGGTCTGGGCTTGCCCCGGGCCTGTTCCGAAGCTGGGCCGGCAGCGGAGTTGTCCCTCCTGTTATCCCACGGTCTTAC
>NW_027163747.1:0-163 GCF_002600585.1 Cystoisospora suis
TCAGGGCAAGCCGGAAGAGAAGACTTGGGGGGATCTTCAACAGGAGAAGGGAAACTC
Organism: Cystoisospora suis; assembly: GCF_002600585.1. NCBI lineage: Eukaryota > Apicomplexa > Conoidasida > Eucoccidiorida > Sarcocystidae > Cystoisospora > Cystoisospora suis. Next base: position 58 of record NW_027163747.1, read on the forward strand.
CTCAAAGGAGCGAAGAATTCCGGAAGGGGGAGCAAATAGAACGCGAAATTGACGAAGGAAAGGATCAGCCGGGGGAGCCAACTAGCGAAAGCAGCAGCGATGAAAA
>NW_027163747.1:632-901 GCF_002600585.1 Cystoisospora suis
TGATGGATTGCGGGGTCGGTGGGACAGGCCGGCGGAGCGAGCCGGACCGTGCACACACACACGGGCCGGCCAGTGAGACGCCTAGCCGTGACGCGTCGCAACACGCAGACAGGCCCCGCCCAGCAGTGCGACGCCAGTGGAGAAACACAGTGGGAGATGGCCTAATAGCTCGCTCAGAACTATTATTTTGCACAAGGAGGAATGAACAGAAGAGTGTAGTAGCGGAAGCAGCGTTTGATAGGGATAGTGTGAGGTTGCGCCGGCGCAGA
>NW_027163748.1:0-298 GCF_002600585.1 Cystoisospora suis
GTTCGTTGCCGTTTTTGTACGTTTTTCTTTTCTTCGTTTTTCTTTAGTCTTCTTTCTGCCTCCCGCCTGTGTTTTTGCTTTCTTTTGTGCGAGTTTCCTTGTCTTTCTGGCTCGCCGTTCTGTCCTTCTTGGTTCCCTGGGTGGCTCGCTATTGGGTCGTCCCCCTGTCCTCCGGGCCGCCGCGCCTCGGCTAATCTGCGGGCAACGGACGCTTCTGGTCCAGCGGCCTGGTCGCCCGTCGCGGCTTCGGGTTTTCCTTTTGGGTCGGGTGTTTTCCGCCCCCCGTTCGCCTCTTTTT
>NW_027163749.1:0-420 GCF_002600585.1 Cystoisospora suis
GCCGCCGCCTTACAGCGTGAAAACCCCACAACAGGTGCCTTCTACTGTTGGGATACCCCCAGCCAACACCACCAACTTCATTGTTACGGGCAAACAGGAGTGTTAAGTTCCCTTCGGGGCTCCACACACTGCACCTGTCCAGCGGGACAAAGGAAACATCGGGGTCTGGTTGAAATCGAGCAATTGCATCTGCCTCGTGAGCAGAAATTGGAACGTGCCAAGAGCAAGGATGCCAAAGACAGCGTCAAATGATTTTGTGTAGAGATCGGGCCTCTGCTGCTTTGGCACGGACACACAACTGTGCCCGTGCATAAATGGATCAAGAACCCCTTGCAGAGGATTTGTCGTGTCCGGGGCCACGGCTAAACACTGAAGAAGCTTTGGTTCTACACAAGTGATCGATCAGCAGGCACGTCGTGA
>NW_027163750.1:0-296 GCF_002600585.1 Cystoisospora suis
TGCTTCTCTTAACCATTCACTGGCTTTCTTTAATATGGGGTATTCCTCCGGCAGGCCTCCCAGCTTGATTTCTCCCTGCATTCCGGCGTTACCCAGATTCCCCCCTGTTTCTCCAGCCTCTTCTACTCTAATGGCCCCCATGTACTCTATTTTCCCCTTCTTGTACCACTTGCGCAGCTGTGCTACTGAACAAGTTCCTATTTCCTTGCCTTCTTCGTTTTCCTCTTCTTCCGCGGTCTCTTTCAACTTGCCCGGCCCCCCCTCAGCTCCTCCGATCGTCGCTACGTCTTTCGGCT
>NW_027163751.1:0-601 GCF_002600585.1 Cystoisospora suis
TGGCAGCTGCCGCAGTTCCCGTCCGGCAAGCCGCCGGGTTTGACAGCGGGACGTCCTTACCGGCGTTCGGTGACGCGGAACAAGATTTGCTGTTCCCGGAGAGCCCGTTTATGGACCAAGGATCGGACAAGAGAGCGTTCGATGTGGAGTCAACGCCATATGCACAAGTGAGTGAACACCATGGTTATGTTCTGCAGAATGGTCCCACCGCGAAAAAGATGATGCCAGAGAATCTCTGCGCAGCCTTGGTATTGGGTTATGTTACCGGTGGGAATTTGTTCGTACCGCTGCAGTTTGGGATGACTACCCGGCAAGCGTTGCTGGACCCTGGAAGCGCGGGTACGCTGCTAAATAGTACGCATTTTCCGCCGGAGGCATTGCCTGGTTTTGTGGCAGATGTGCCGCCAGGAGTAGCCTTACGCGATGCGTCCTGCCGGAGCATGGTTATAATGGGTAGCTGTGTGGTTGTGATGGAAGCTGCAAGCAGATGCGCACGGCTGACTGTGCTTGTGGCAAAGCAGCTGCCAGCTCCGGCATTCATCGGCCTGGACGCAATGAACGCGTTGGGTGTGTCTGTCCTTTCCACAGGCGGGGCGTTCCG
>NW_027163752.1:0-2478 GCF_002600585.1 Cystoisospora suis
TGTAACTAGGGACGCTAGCCTACCTATTATGTCCCGCGCTGCCCCGTCCGGCTGACCCGACACCGTGAGCTGGCACATCACCAGGAGTCGGTAAGTCTATACATCGCTCTTTTACGCACGAGACGACACGCTACAGAGGCGCGGACAAAGCCGCAACACAGACCCCAGTATGCGGCACGGCGACGGGCACAGTCGCACTTCAGGCAGTACCTAAGCGTCAACTGCTTTCCGTGGTCAAAGTATCTGTCTTCCGTGTCGAGCTACTACAAACCTGAGCTTCTGGCGTTTTAGTCCCACGCGTTACATGATGCGCTCCTTTGATCCGATAGCGGCTGTTTCAGAGCTAGTCCGTGCTGACGGTGCGGATCCGGAACGGCCGCCGGACTAGCATGGCACAGCTGGTACGCGTTTAGAGCACTTGAACCTCCCGAGCACGGTGATACTTCCCATGGCAGGGGCCAACGAAACCTCTTCAAAGAATTTTATCATGCACGCCAGCAGTGACTCCTCTTAGTCTGGTGTTATTTAGCGGGTGATCCCGTACACCGGAGTGTCCGGGACTACACTAGAATAGTGGCACTGGCAGGGGACGACTGTTCTGCGGCTGGGACGTTTTTCTGTCCCTTCATTACTGCCCCCAGAGGCCCCCATAGTTCCGGGGGCTCATGCACTCTACCACAGATCGCAACAAACTCCCAGGCCCACTGCCCGTACGCACACCACAGCCCTATGCAGCTCCTGCCCAACTGAACACAGGTTGCAACCCCGTGCGCGGAGGCGCGTTGTCCGCGGTACACCGCCCGTACCCCTGAACCTGATGCTGCCTCGCCAGCACTTGCACGTTGTTGGAGTTGTAGGTCTTCGGCGGCAAAGAATTTCTGACAGCTTTGCGTAAGTCTCCCATGTCTCGCCGAACTCGCTGCCGCGCCATTTCACTAGGAACTCGAGGCTGCGCTGTTCTATCCCGCTTTTCCCACTGGCGCGACTTCAGGATCGACACGAAGGCGCACGGGCGCCCCTGTCTTCTCGGCGAGCGTCCACGGCTCGCCGAGCGATCGTGTCCTCAGGTAGTGCACGCCGCCAGGCGGCGGTGGGCGCGGGTAGCGGGCTGACACTTTACATTCCATAGCAACCCGATGCACGATGCAGGCGCATCCCCGGCGTAAAATCGGCACCATGCACTAGATCGGTAACGCGGCCCCATCCAGCGCCGCCCCAGCTTCTTCTCCCCTATGGTAGGAGTACCACTGTAGCAGGCGAAAGGACAGGAAAATCAAACCGTCAGCTTGTGATACTTCGCGCTGGGAGGCGCGGCCCTAATTTTCTCCTGCGCGGCTTGTGCCTTTGTCAGACTGGCTTTTGGCGACCCAGCTGTGTAGCGGCCTCCTCTAACAGATCGTCGGGGGGTCCTTGCTTTACCTCGCGGTAGTTCGGGAAAGTCCTCGGGGGGCTGAACATACGCTGAGGAGAACGGGCTTGCCTGCGTCGACTCGTGCACAGCACTTCGGTACTGCCATAATAAGGAAAGCGGCCAACTTTCTCTCTCTTCCCTAACGTATCCCCGCAACATCGGCGTTAATGTGCGAATTGTTCTCTCCGTCTGCCCGTCAGTCTGAGGATGAGCGGACCTTGACACCAGCCGCGGGATACTCAACGGCGCACAAAACGACACGCAAAACACGCTTATGAACCTCGGGCCCCTGTCAGACTCAGTTCGCTTGGGGAACCAATGCACGAACGACGCACGATGAATAAACAGCTCGGGGAATTTGTTCGCTGTAGTCGGCGACTGCACCGAGAAAAAATGAGCCACTTGGGACAACCTGTCGACAGCGACGCAGAAAGAGTCGTAGGCTTGAGCGAGGACGCGGGTAGCTCTGCGACAAAATCCACGGAAATGCACCGCTACGATCTATGTGTCAGAGTCCTTATCTCTGTCAACGTTATGGCTGGTAGGGCAGCCCAATGTTGAGAAGTCCGAAGCAAGTACGAGCAGGAATTTACCGAGTTATATCTGCGAGGACAGCGCAATTTTGTTAGTAGTAAAGAACGCTCAAGAAGCAGTTAGCGAAGCTATGGCTGGTAGGGCATCTCACGTTAGAGAGAGGAGAGAGGCACCTGACCCTACAAGAAGAGCGAGATCATGGAGAACCAGAGAAACGAAGAAGTGGCAAGAAGAAGTTGACAAAGTAAGGAAGAGGAAGAGAGGAGTACGTACTTCAGATGTGCGCTGCGTAAACGTGAACGAAAGTAAGTCCTGAGAGAAGCACGTGCATGGTGCTACAAGTGTGGTGAATATGGGTGTAGCGAGAAGGGTGAAGCAGATGCAACGAGACACAGGGGGCAGTGTCATAGCACAGCGAGAATAGCTCAACTTAGTAAAAATACGCAAGACGACAAAGAGCAGCAAAGTGTAAGAAACCGAAGAAGGAAGCCCGAATGGCCCCGACGCCCACGAGATGTAATGATTCTAGGGTC
>NW_027163753.1:0-5753 GCF_002600585.1 Cystoisospora suis
ATGCGGAGATGTCTTCTTCTGGCTTGGCGTGGGTTCACCGCTATAGACTTGCCAGAAGAAGACATCTCCGCATCTCCTGGAGAAGGGTTGTTCTGGGCTGAAGGGCGCTCGCAACGCCAGGTCCTGGGTCTTTTGAGCACGGCCTGCTACCGAAACGGAGACGATCCATTTACCCAGGCCGTCCGGCCGAAGAAAAACGTGAGTAATGTCTGTCCGGGTCCCTGTGCCAAGTAATGATTTTCAGAAGTCGCCTCTCATGCTGCTTCTACTGTCACCTGTTTGAATCCTGCGGCCCCACTTGTGGGAGTTCGTGTCTCCCAGCACGGGCAAGCGCTGCCCGCAGCGCTCCCCGCCGCGTAGGGATCTGCGTAGTGACGTGACTGTTCTCCCCTCAAAATCTCATGCGCGCCCTCGCGAGACGTAGGGCCTTGCTCATTCGATGGGAAGAACCAACCACCCGGCAGCTAAGGAGCCGGCTCGCTTGGCGACTCCCGGCCCCAAAGCGGGGACAGGACAGATGCACAGGTAACCGACATGACGCAAGTGCCATGAAAGGTAACGGAGACTCGGACTGCAAGAGAAAACCGCAGAACGTACACAGACCGAGTACAGGCAGTGTACCTGTAGTCAAAACGGAAACTAAGGGCGACAGCAAATCAGAAGCTGCTGCGCCTGGAAACTGAGGGAGCACAAGACCGAGAGGATTAACCCAAACAAGTCTACACGCAACCATGAACCCAATCTTCCATATAGTGCAGCGGTCCCCTGCCAGTCCCAAGCACAGAAGACAGGGACGAGATACAGATTTCCAGGGTACCGTCCCCAGCAATAGTGGAAAAATGGACGAAGCAAGACGGAAGGTTCCTAGCGAGACGAACAACTGGGTGAAGCTGAGCCAGCATCGCTGAGTGGGCGGCGCCATGTGGTACCGCTCCCCGCCAGGAAAAGCTGGTGTTTGCTAGCGTGTTCACAGTAACTACTTAGCCTTTCGCGCTCGAAACAAGAGACGGTCGGGAATCTCATGACTGCTATCGTAGCCGGAAGCCCCGTAGGTATAGTCGAGGGCGGGAGTTGAGCTATCGTTAGCCGGCTGTTTCGTGTCCTCCACGGCAGCCTTCTTACACAGAAATGTAAAATGGTGCGATTGCTCGGGTTGTCGGGCACCGTCAAGGCTGAGCTGTGCAGCGACCGATGGCAAGCTCGGCATCACGTTCTCAGAAGGGCGACCACACGGGAGTCTGGTCTCGCCCGGGGCCGACCACCCCGGAAGAGACAGGCGCCAGCTGCGACTGGCCCAGCAACGAGCCCTTTGTGAGATGACGCCCTCCGAAGAGGCTCTGAGCCTGTCCCCACTCGCCTGAGCCTCTTGGACACAAGGGCTAGCCCAGCATGTTTTTTTGCGAGATGCTGGTGCTCACCGCGTGAAACCGCGCACGGAGTTGGCACAAAGCGAGCTGCTCATCACTGACTGCCATATGACACCTCGCGCACTCTTCCCTACGAGAGCCGGCGCCCCTACCCCGAAGCTAACAGCGAAGGGGGGCAATCAGACAAAGTACCGGTGCCGTGCTGAGCCACCACGCCTTAGCACGCAAGCCCCGCCAGCTGACAGCCACAGCCAAGACTGGCCGCACTCCAGGGAGGCGTCTGAGGCAAGAAAAAGACCAAGTTACAGAACCGCCGAGAGGTGTGAAACCGTCATCGCAGTGCAACCCCCCCACCAGTGACGACAGGACGCCGCGGACGGAATACACAGTTAGATGCCTGACGGACTTTACACCCGTGGAATAGAGTCATACCGTCGATATGACCAGGGCTCAAACTCATTCCACCGCTTCCGTTTCTTTCTCTCTTCCCGATCGGTGTATGGCAGAGGCACGCTGTTGGCGTGTAGGGCTGTTTTCCAGGAGAGCCAGGCTGCTACCAAGATGCGTCGAGTCCTACCGTCGTTCTCCGATCGTGCTATTGGACTCGCCGATGGCACATTGACTCGTTCCCAACAAGTTTGCCAGCTCCTTCTTGCTCACTCAGCTGGCTCCCAACCGTCAGCGACAGCTGTCAACGATGAGCTCAATTGTCCCGCTCTGGAACTTCGACCCCTCCTAGAGAACGTGGAACCGTCACTCCGTGAGCCTTGGTCGCCCGGTTTTTTTTCAGCATCGCTAGGGTTGGGGGAAACAAACGAAGAAAATGGACAGTACAGGAATGACACGAAAACCATGGTCCTGCCGGCGAAGCGGGTGCCCCCAGCTTACGCGTGCCCAACGAAGGTCTGGTGGCAGCCCCAGCGGGTACCCTGAGAGCGGTCAACGCCGTGATCTTCTGACGCTGTATCCGGAGGATGATGAACCCTCGAGATCTTGCCGACAACGAGGGCGTTTCTAGCCCCCGCTTTGCACGCGTGAACATGCGCCACCACGTGGATCTTAGTTTCGACCTGACTTTTTCCCAGCATTCGGACTGTAAGCTGGCCCGAGGGTAGATACGTTTTGCTGCGTAAACTAAGCCGACACTGAGCAGAAACGCGCCGCGGCGACCAGACATCCTGACGGCGATGGCTCCAAAGGACACGAAGCCTCACGCTTCTCACTTCCCATTAATGGAGCAACAACAACAATAGGGTACGTCTACGGCCCTCACAAGGGCATGTGAACCCTGGTCTCTTATTTGCTTCCTCGAGTGACGTCTCTTCCTTCCTTGAAATCCGGACTGTGTTCGTAGCTGTAAGGTTCGGTGATGTGGTAGCACGCTCGCGGCCTAGCACCCATGAACACGCCGGAGCCTGCGTGGATCGTATGTAACACGACACGGGTCGCAAGGCGGATGGGAGGACGTGCATCGCCGCGCTACAGCAGCCCGGCTCGGAGTCTTCGAGCACTAGCTCACCAGGGACCGCTCCGGCTACGACAAGGAAAAGAAAGATGTCGCGCACTTGGTTCCACCGTCTCTTACAACGCCTGCCTGGTACGTGGGTGCTCCCATGGATCTGCCGGCCGCGGGCATGTTATGCTCCGAAAGTGTGGTCTACTTCGGAGACGGCGCCCACATCCCTGGTCATCTGCGTCCCAGGTGCAGGCGAGCGTTGAGGGAAACAGTAGTATTACTAGAGCATATAACATCCAAGTCCTCTAGGCAACCACGGAAGCGGAAGTACTGACCTCCGTACGGATTGCGTCTCCTCCCTACTTCGAAAGTGCTACAGACGCGGTCCCGTCATCCCCGGAGACTACACTTATAGAATCGCTGGTCCTATTGGCAGCCTGCCGAAGGGCAAAGAAAGCCGCCTTCGAGGTGCCGGCGCCGCGGGGTGTGCCAGTTATCGAAGCCGTCGTTCGGCTACCCTTTGGTTTTCCTGCCTTCGATGTCTGCTACAGTCGCGGAACGAGGGAAGGCCGTGTTTCACTCGCGGTCGCAAGGGCCTGTAGAGAAGAGAATACGAATGACAAATACCTTTCCATTCGCTTCAAGACATAGGAAGAACACACGGCAGCAGCTCTTCTCGATCGAAGCCGAGATGATGATCCCTCTCATGGCTCCGACCTGTGCGCGCCCGCCCTCACCGACTCTACACGAGCCTGTTCATGGTGCCTGCGTGGTACAACGGGTGGGCCCGTACGGCGGCACTAGAGTCTAGCCTTTACTGCCCGCAGTTGTAGTACTGCTGTGTCCAGAGTCTACGCGAACTAATGTTCCGGTCACTTTGAATGGCGTCGGAGTATGATTTGTATCGTCGGGGAGTCTAGCCCTTCCGTGGTCTTCACGAAGGATCCATGTATGAAAACAAGAACAAGGTTTCTTCCTTTTTTCTTTCCTCGTGCTCCGTTTTACGATTTGTGCGTGGTGATCAGAGCAGGGTAGTACAGTCGCGGCAGTCAGGCTACGGCGCCCTTGAAAAAAGAGAGATATCTCGCAGACCGCGATATTTTTTTTTTCTTTACACTTTCTGCAGCCACCAGTGTTTCCGACGCATTCACTCTTTATATCCCATTGCTTTCGTCAACGCCGCTGCCACTGCTTTCCGACGATGATCGTTTCGATGCCCCGGGGCCGGCTCCTGGAAGAGACATCTGCATCCTCCGGTGTTATGAGCAAGTGAGGTCGTTGAACCTTTCTCAGGTCTAGGCCGGCATACTTTTCCGCCGTGTAAACTTTCGACTTTTCTACTAGCAAGACTTCTACCGTCCCTCGGGTTGTTCTGCCACACGCCGTGACCTTTTCGCCTGCTGCAAGGAGAATCGGCGGACCAATGACGACAATATCGAGTGACAACGCTTCTTCCTGCCCACTCAGTCCATCTTTCCTTCTGATATCATGGTAGCCTTTCCTTACTCACACTAGACACCAGGCCGCGTATCCGGAGAATTTGCTTGCCTCTTCAGAAGGTAAGGAAACAGTCTGCAGTCTTCTGCTGTATGCAACAGCCAGCACTACGCTGGAGCAGCTATTCTTCTTTCTCTCTGAGAACAAGTTGTTGTTGCCTTTGAGTAGTGTGCCCACCCGGAATTTCCTAGTCTCGCCACCTCGTTCGGCATTCAAGAGAGGCCGTATTCTGACAAACCTTCGGGCATGGTTCCGTAGAACCCTAGGCAAGGCTCGCGCCTGTACAAAGACGTTGTACACGGAAAGTAGCGGGTATGGCAGCCCCCTAGAACAACGAAGAAGGGGACGATGAAACGGTGAACATACGTGTCCGTGTACCGGCAGGCAGTTGCACGTGATTATTCATAATGAGGGCACCCAGAGATAATTCAGTCAAACTAGAAAATGGCAAGAAGGGATCATGCTGCTGACACATTCTCTTCCTTTCCTTGTACAGAAAGAATGCATTCATACGTCTCCAGACTTCGTAGCTTCTGCTCGACAAGTCGTACGGTGTACGTAGCCTGTTTAATATGTCTTCTTCGACTTCAATCCTTCCTCGTCCCCTGCTCTTTTGCTTCTGCCGAAGAAAGCGCTGCATTCAACTTATCTGCGGTTGATTTCCGCCAGCTCTTAGAGTATCCAGGCGAGATTGATGAGGGAAAGAGGAAGGGAGCAATTTCGAAGTATCCAGTAGGCTGGCGCGGACACCGTCGTTTAGCGGATCTACTAAGAGACGGTGACGTGGAAGCGAAAGGAAGTGGTGAGGGCGGTAAGGCCGTTGGGGACGCTCCGGAGAAGCAAGAGGACAAGGATCAGGAAAAGAAGTCAAAGCGACGATCCAAGGCAGAAGGGCATGAGCGCAAAGATGCTTTGCCTGGAGACCCGGGAACTGGTGCATGGTTGTCGGCGCGATCTCATGGACCAATAGAACCTCCGCCGTCTCACGACGGCAATATCGAGCAAACACAGAAGCCAGCAGGTCCCAGGGCTTTTGTCGCGTCCCCTGCTGATGCTGGTTCAGATGCTGACCTGGACGCTACGCCTCCCAAACAACCGGCACCGCCAGGAGAGAATGCGGGTCGTGTGAGCAAGGAAAACAAGAAGAGAACGAAGAGGCGAAGAAAGAAAAAGAGACATAGTGACAATGATACTCCCGTACTCAGTGCTGCGGCTGACAATGCTGTTGCAGCTGCCCACGCTCTCCCAGCTGACAATGCTCCGCCAGCCGATCCGTTTCCGGTTGAACACGCAGCTGGTGAGACTCGAACTGACCCGCCTGGCACTCAAGAAGCAAATGTCGCGGGGAGACACGGGGAAGCCACCGATGGCTCTAGTGAGGTGGGTAAGGATGTGGGTCGCGTCCTACCGCCTGTAGAGGAGGCGAATGGCAG
>NW_027163754.1:0-277 GCF_002600585.1 Cystoisospora suis
TTTAGTTTGTTCTGTGCTACCTATCTATCTAGGGTGTGGACTTACTGTTGCTACCCTCAGATACTATTATGCTACTGTGTGGTGTGTGTTCCTAGTTTATTTAATCAGTATGCTGGGTGTTTACTCCGGGAAAAATATTTCTAACATGTGAAAATAATTTATTGAAAAATACCCTGCTATTCTGCACGTGTTGAATTGTTCTAAGTTGTTTGCTATGGTAGTTCGCGTCAGAGCGCGTAGTGCTCTGACACCCCTACCCCCTTCGAAAGCACGGTGT
>NW_027163755.1:0-254 GCF_002600585.1 Cystoisospora suis
AGGCCGCGGGCGCAAAGATCAGTCGCTCGCCGCCAGGACAATAGAGCCCCAAAGAGTGCCAGGAGAGGATCGACGGCAGAGGAGCCGCCTGCGAAGTTTAGACGGGCCAGAAGGACGGGACACCCTCACCAGGGGCGCGGCGCACGAACTGGACTGCCAGAACGCCGAGTTAGCCGCCGAAGAGGCTAGATCGACATTCTAGGTTCTTTGCCGAAGGTACTGGTTCAAGGTGAACAAGGCCTGCGCTTGGTCAA
>NW_027163756.1:0-700 GCF_002600585.1 Cystoisospora suis
AATAGTCTCGGGCTTGTGCATAGAGATGTCAAACCGAGCAATACGTCGGTGGACCCTGAAACTGGTAAACTGTATCTGGTAGATCTGGAGTTTGTTGAAGAAGCCGGAAAGGATCAAAGGTGCGCGCACTACTTGACAATCCAGTACGCAGACCCGGAGCGTGCCCGACGCTATATCGAAGGGCGAAAGCATTTCGAAGTTACTGAATGGGTAGATAGCTGGGCGTTGGGCGTATCGCTTGTCGAGGTGCTCTGTGACGCAAAGCTCCCGTTTGGCGAATCCCCGGAAATATTCGCAGGAGACGCACACACGAGACACCAGAAATTTTTCGAGTGGATCGTGAGAAGTGCTAAGAGAAGTAACTTCATTGGGAAGTCTTGTCGTTTTCTGGACGAGGCTCGTGCCGAGCTGCTAGATATTGTGAAGCTGCTAGTCGATCCTCGGAAAGCGACAAGATGGACGGCGCGACGGCTTGTGAAGGAACATCCTTTCTTTCAGATTGAGGAAGATTTGGGTCCTGAAGGATTCTTCGCTTCAAAAGACGGACTGGAGGGAGCGACGGGGGGTGCGGAATTCCCATGAGGAATGAGGTTGTAAACATTCCTCTGATGATGAGGCTTTCTATGGAAAGTCTGGCAGGGGGCAGGAAATAGGAAGGGTCGATGGTTTTCAGGGGGAAGCCCGCGTGGAAGCATAATAA
>NW_027163757.1:0-212 GCF_002600585.1 Cystoisospora suis
GTTTGAAGGGGCTGTTTAGTCAAAAAAGGGAGTGGAAGTGTGGTAAATTCGAAATCTGTGGAGTGAAAGAGGCGTAAAGCTCCGGTGAGAGTTACAGCAGAGGTCCACGGAAGGACCCCTTTTCCTTTTTATCTCCTCTTTTTTTTTTCTTTCTTTATTTGTTTTCCCTCCGTGAGATTTGGGTTGACCCGGGGTGCTTACGGGGTCCCGCG
>NW_027163758.1:0-224 GCF_002600585.1 Cystoisospora suis
ATCCTTTCATCCTCTATGCACAAACACACATGCATAGATAGATAGATAGATAGATTAAAGATAGATAGATAGATGCCTTACAGAGACGCATCTATACCCATGAATACAGAGATATGTAGACGCATGGCCCAAAGACACGTAATGAACACCATGATGAAGATACATACCTCTTCTTCTCCTTCTTAAACCATCATCCTACACTAGATATATACATATATATATAT
>NW_027163758.1:237-416 GCF_002600585.1 Cystoisospora suis
AAGAGAGAGATGAGATTCGAGAGATCCAGCGTTCTAACATTAGCGATTGAAATACAAATAGAGGAAGAGAGGGAGTTAGACCAAGCTTACGAAGACTATCAAGTTTTCTCTTAATGAAGACTAACCCCTGAGAATGAGCTTGCCATTGATTGCCGATCTTTCTTTCTCTTCTTCCTCTT
>NW_027163758.1:775-1076 GCF_002600585.1 Cystoisospora suis
CATACACATATTCATACATACATGGACATTCACACTTGCATATTTATGCATACACACATACCCCGCGAGACAAGGGGCCGGGCCTCCCCCGTACCTTGTCCTCCCTCCTGTCACTCCATACATGTGCTTGAACGTCGTCATGTGCGAGCCTCTTCATCTAGAGAAACATATCTATGCCCCTCACACCCATCATCTACCAAGACGATATACAGAAGAGCATCACCACCATCCCATGTATAGTAGTGCAACACCTCTGCACATGTCGAAGCAGTCTATCTCTCCTAGTTGTATTCGGCCATCC
>NW_027163759.1:0-254 GCF_002600585.1 Cystoisospora suis
TTAACACAAGGAAAGAAGCTAAGAGTTGGAGGGGCTCGATCACCTGTTGGTCCGTTTAAGAAACTTAAGGGGAGTATACCGGAGATGGTTCCAACCAAAGAACAAGGCCTTCTTCCGAGCTGGGGCCTGAAAACAAACCTTCAAATAACTCGTGGGTGGAAGAAAATTAGGGACTTCTTTCGTTCAAGGACCCACCGCGCTTCCTAGACCTCTAACCTTAAAAGAAACAGACCCCCGGACAAACTCCAACCAAA
>NW_027163760.1:0-494 GCF_002600585.1 Cystoisospora suis
TCAGGATTCGTAGATCCTGACATAGCGGAGCTGGACCAACGATCATAGCCTGCCGGCTTGTGTCAGCAACGGGTCCAGCTCGGGAGCCGGGGTGACACGCCATCACGGCTGAGTTGCCCCGGCGGGTGTGGGCGGTTTCTAGTTTTCTCTTTTCCTGGAGCTCCTGCAGCAGCGGAGTTCACCGCGTACTGGGTGCACGATAAAGGCAAGCAGCTTGAATACTGCCCGGTTGCATACTTGATTCGCGCGTTTCTCCTTCTGTCCAGAGAGTTCGTCCCAAACCTCAAATATGGTCACTATGTGAAGCTTCTATTGTGAGGAAATGGTCAATCTACCATACTAGGTTACTATCTCTCTTTTCGAAGTGACTGCTACTGCTCAACTGTGCTGTACTAACCGCCCGCTGACATAGCTCAAGGCTAGTTCCACTGGTGACTCACGACATTTGAGGACCACGGCACCCCGTGGAGCGGCAGACTGTCAGGATTTTGCAA
>NW_027163761.1:0-1337 GCF_002600585.1 Cystoisospora suis
CCATGCGGTGCTACCAATTGAATATGTAGGATATATATCTGTCGCCGATTTCAAGATGGGCCATCCTCAGCCGCCGTTCGGATCGTCCGTAGCGGGCTTTCAAGGACTCCCTTCCGGGAAGATGCTCTCCTACGGGGCGGGGGGTGACAGTTCACCGCCCTTTCTGGAATGGAGCCAGGTCTAAACTGGTTGTCTACAGCCGTTAACCGATTCGGGGTGTAACTCTGAGTCAGCCGGCAGGCCGGTCTATCCCTTCTCGAGGGCCTCACCCGTCGTCTGATTGGGTCTCTGAGCCCTCCTGACTAATCTTAGTGCCCTCGAAGAACGGCTCTTTGCTCTCACGCAATTTGTTGAACGGACCGAAGTTCGTCTTAAGAATCAACGTTCAGGAAGAGAACAAAAAAGGAATGGTCTGCGACTGTTGAACTCACTGCGCGTCCACCAATCTTCACGAACGGCGCCCTACTCGAGGAATCTCATCGAAAGGTTCGGTTTTCGTCGTAAAACTCCTTACTCTACGACCGTCTCTCGACTCAACAATCTCCAGGTCATGAACGCTCATGCACACACACATTCTCCGAGGAGAGTGAAAACTCTGAATTCCCCCGGGATCCCTTCCTCGAGCCCCCTCTCTCCCCTTTTTTTTTCTCCCCGTGTTTATTTCTCTCCTCTCCTCTTCTCCCTGAGATCGCCGTTGGTCTCCTAAAAAGGGTGGGTTGCACGGTTCTTAGATCACCCACCCTCGCAGACACAGCCCCGAATAATATGCGAACTCCGTTGCCGATGAATTATTCACTTCTTTAGACGCCTTTCTTCCTCCCCTGTCACGATCTGTAAACTCCAAACCCCAATCGAACGCTAACCCACATCTTCAACCGATGAAACTAGGAGTAGGATTGAAACAACTAACACGGAATCCCTTTAAGACTCCTCTCACCCCCCGAGACTTCTTTTACACTCTGAGCCAAGGTTGACTCGCTCTCCCCCTTTCCATATCTCCCTCAGAATCTTTACTTATCTAGGGCTGGGATTCCAAAAGGCGCATTCCCCTTGACACCTAATGCCCAAGTCACAATTACTCTATTTCCTAACACTTACCTAGAGTACAGAAGCGCGCAATCTTTGGACTCGTCCCCCTTGGGTGCTCTATGGATGCGAGTCTTCTAAAAGACAAACCTGTAGATAACAGAGTTCCCCTTCTGATACGTAGGACTCGATGAAGTGGTAGTTAAGCGGTGGTGTAATAATGTTGTCGGGCGACGAGCGATAAAGCTGACGCCCTTGGGAGGTTGACGGAAGGGAAAGGGGCGCTCTCCAAAACTGGACGAGACGACTTT
>NW_027163762.1:0-329 GCF_002600585.1 Cystoisospora suis
GAAGGACACGCTCATGCGGCACTTCGGCGCCAACAACTACAGGGCCGGAGTGCAGAAGTTACGCAAAATCAAGCAGTCGGGAACCATCCAGGAATACCTGTTGGAGTTCAACGTGGCCCTGGCAGAGTGCCCAGGGCTACCGGAGGAAGAAAAGAAGGAGATCTTCGTGGATGGATTGAAACCCGACATCGCGCTCAACATCCGCGGTCATGACGATCTCACCATGAAGCAGATCATCGACCGGGCGGTACGAATGTCGTACCAGCCGGGTGCCAGCACCTCCTCGGGGAAAGACTGGCACCGAAGGAGCGGAGAACGCACGGCTAGAC
>NW_027163763.1:0-287 GCF_002600585.1 Cystoisospora suis
AGTAGCCTTTGGACGTCTCGGTCTACTTGGAGTCCTTCCTGTTCCAGCCTCTTGCTAGGCAGGTCGGCTTCGGTGTGTTCTGGTTGCCTCACGTTCGCGGTTTCCTGTCGTTGTTGCCGGTGGTGTTGGCTCACCTTGATGGCGTAGACCACCTCCACCTGGCCCTTCTTCAGCCAGGAGCGAAATTGCACCATGGAGCATACTTTGCCTTGCGACCTCTCGTTTCCCCGTTTATCGTTGGTCTTCGACCTCTCGCCATCCTTGGGTGGGATGGCCGCTGGGAGTTC
>NW_027163764.1:0-376 GCF_002600585.1 Cystoisospora suis
TCTTGCGGCAGCCTTTACATTGTATGCCGACTGTAAACAGTGTACGACAAAGCTAGCCAGCTCCCCGAAGTTCCCTAACCTGCAGCAGCAGAAACCTCCGACCTCGGCGGAAGCCACCTCGTAACGTCGGCCTTCTCCATCTGTACTGCCCGCTCGCGGTTCTGCAACGGCTGCTGCGTGTCGTGCCCCCCGATGTGTTTGCGGGCGGGTGCTCCGCTCGACCTATGTTACACAACGGGCTCGACTCGAACTGATCGAAGCGAAGGCTCACCAGAAGAAAGGTGCTGAGCCGAAGAGATCAGTAGAATGCAAAGTAGGGGAAGGAATTTATTTGAGAGTTTCCTACTGTAGTTCCTACATAGATCAGGTCACCACA
>NW_027163765.1:0-376 GCF_002600585.1 Cystoisospora suis
TTCTCATGGTACTTCTTGTTCTTTCTCGGGAAGGAGAGTGAAAAGAAGAGAAAGTCTTCCCGGAAGATCGCCAGTCAGGCACGACTTCAACCCCTGGCGGATCAGACGCAGTCGATGGCGTGGCTAAGGGTATGCAAAGGAAAGAAAGAAAAAAGAGAAAGACAGAAAGAAAGACAGATGAGAATCGTGGAGAGATTCGAGTTGTGTCTGAAGAGAGGTAGAGAGAGAAGAATAGAACCGAGAGAGGAAGAGGAGTGTACAGGGAGAGGATTAGCTCCCAGGTGTACATACACCCGAAAGAGAGAGAGAGAGAGTTCAATGTTTCCTCTCCCTTCGCCTGTCTCTTCTTCTTCTACCTACCTATCCATATATCTAT
>NW_027163766.1:0-235 GCF_002600585.1 Cystoisospora suis
AGCATTTAGCCAATGCTCAGGAGACTCTTAGGAAATACTTTAGAGGACAAGCGCGTAGACAATCGAGAATAGTGCGATCAAATAGAGATAGACGGTAGTAGTATACCTTGTCCCTGCTGAACAAATTCAAGGTATCCCTTTGGGACCCCGACTTCGTGATCCAACGGGGAGGGGATGTCAGGGCAGTTGCCCAGACATACACTGAGTTAGTATTAGGTGTAATGATTCTTGGTGT
>NW_027163767.1:0-2819 GCF_002600585.1 Cystoisospora suis
CTTTGCGCGAAGTGGCACTTCTCTGGCCATGTGAGTCCGAGAAGTGCCACTTCGCGCAAAGCTCGTAAGCGAGGAGTTGAGTTCTGGGAGGAAGGCATATATCAGCCTCGCTTACGTGGTGTCCCTCCATCCAATCGGTCGTGTCCAACCATCCAGCACCCGACGGCTGATCCACGTCTGCAGCACAGCACGCATGTTCGCTTGACATGCTTGCCTCCCACGCACACAACCGCCTGCCTTGACTTTCACTAAACTGATGCTGCTCACACTCTGTCTATAGCAAGCTCGCGCGAGTCGCCTGTTGCGTCAAAGAATCCTCGAACAGATCCCCGCACACTTCCTATGCAGGCTACCTGACCACCGCCACCTTCTGGCCTCACGCATCAACTGTATCCGCAATGATCTCTACGGTGGAAGGACAGATCTTCTCCAGCACAAGTGCATTTCTCTCCTCCCCCTTCAATATGCTCTCGCCCTCGCAGCTCGTCTTCCCGTAACCATCAAAGTCAGCCCTACCATTTCTACACCGGTAGCCGACTTTTGCACCCGCACACACGTGGCCGGTAACGCGCTACCGTGCAGTGGCTGCGGAGTGCCGACTGCCTTAACTGCCTTCGTGTATCTTCGCTCGCGCAGCTGTCGACCGTAGCCTGAGATCCACTGACTACAGGAGTCCGGCATATCCTCCTGGCAGTTGCGCGTCGGAGTGAGCTGGATCCTTCTTAACGCTATTGTGAGCTACTTTGGACGCTCGCGTACTGGTCGTCCTCTCTGCCGTTTGCCAGCCCCGTAACGTCCGCACGTCTCTTAAGAAACGCATACTGTTTGACTGCTTTCCATCTAAAAGGCCTGACTACCGACTTTCCTCGTTACTAGCCGGTCCCAGGGCAGAGCGCACTCCTCTGATATTTCCGCGTCTGCTGGCATGCAGAGTACCATGAACCTGGTAGCCGTCGAAGTTTTGCCATCGGCTCGGTGGTCGGCCGTGTCCAAAGATATCTGCAGCACAGCTCGGCCAAGCACTGCCGACACCCTACTGAAGTCACCGGCAACACATGCTCTCACCGACACAATGAAAGGCATCTGATTGCGTCGGCAAAACCGTCTCAACGTGCAATCAAGGGGGCGTCCTGGGGCGTCACGTCACGCGCGTAGCATGTCCCGGGTTTTCGTCGCGACCACACGTAATAGCACCGGTGCAGCGCGGACGCTTGTTTTCAGACTGTTTCTTGCTTCTACAGGAGATCTTTTGCGCTCCACCTGGGAGGGTGTACCTCCGAAGGGATTCGGTAAGCCGGGGGCCCCTGGTACGCGAGAGCTCCCTCTCCTTTTGCTCATGAGAAGTGAACGCCCCGGCGCCGGAGTGCCCCCTAATACAAAAAAAGCGCTAACGCGTCAGAAGGAAATAGTCCAATCTGTACCCCTTTTTCCATTTCAGGTACACATATGGTTGCCTTGAAGTCATCCAGCGACCCCCTAGCATTTTCCTCGTGGCTCCACGTCTCCGTCTTTCTTGCCTCGCACTCCTCGTCCCTTTGAACAAGCAGAGTCTTCCTAATGGTGTCCAGGAAGGCAATGCACCTGTTGTTGAACCCAAATCTCCCCACGAATGTTTTGTACAAGGCGAGCACGTCTGAAAACAGGAATTCCTCGACGCGGTCCCACTGTTCCTGATTTTTGACGCCGCCTTTGCCTTGCTCTGTATCGTGTTCGTCCCCAGCGAAACCTCCCGCTGCAAGGACGTCTGCCTGATGGCGCAGATAGTCCAGCTCTGTCCAGTGCAGGCGACGGACAGTTTCGACTGTCTGCAACGCCTTGTCGACCGCGCTCATCAGGTGCCCTTCGGCTTTCCAGGTCGCGCTGTCCGTTTTGTCGCAGTTCGCTGCGAGCTGTTCGACGTTCTGTCGCTCCGTAACGAAATCGCACCACGCCGATTTTCGGGCGCTTCCAAGGATTCCAAGAGTCAGCAACAGAGATGCTAACTTCTTTTCTCTTCCATCGTTACGCGCCGGAGTCGCTTGCGCGCCGGCTTCTTTCATCATGCTTTCCGTTCCTGAGTATGCTTCGGGCATGCTGTTGTCGCACAAGTCTCTCCAGTGATACAACCTGTCGAGCGCTTTCTCGCTGATGCGTCTGTCGGACTTCGGGAATAGATGAAGTACGGCTTCTTGGTCAAATTTTATTGTGTGGCCACCAAAGAGACGTCCGAGTTCAGCTTCCACCCATACAGTGTCCCCCACCCGCGCCTCCTCATATAGCTGTCGCCTCACTTTTGCACACTCTTGCTCAAGCTTGTCGATTCTGGCGCCTACCGCTCTGTTGTCAATAATGCGCTCCATCGTCTCCTCCAGTCTTCCACTCACAGCCTCAGCGCAGGCATCCGCTTCGTGGGCCTTCATCTTACACCTGTTGACACTGGGACGCGTTGAAGTTTCTCGACTGAAGAGTCTGTCCATCCGACGGAGATCGTCCACACACGGAGCACCCTCTCCGTCCCGGACTGCAAAGCGAAGTCCCCTGAAGACGGTCGGAGTGCGATGAAAGTTTACCTCCAGTAGAAGTAGACTTCAAGTGCTTCTCGCTGGCTGATCCAGTAAACAGCGGTCTCCCTACGCTATCGGCGCGGTCGTGTTTCCCCGTCACTAGCCCGCTGAGAGTGAACACGAGCGGCGTCGACAGTGGGTGCCTTCTGATAGCGTCCGCGGTTTTCTGGCTACGAAACGCCCTCCAGACCTCGACTGCCAGACGTGCAGGAGCCACACCGCGCTTCTCGAACTCCTGTTTCCTCCTCAGGAGAGTGTTTTCCGGACCCAGTTGAA
>NW_027163768.1:0-286 GCF_002600585.1 Cystoisospora suis
TCAAGAAAGCGGAAAGTTGGCGGAAAAGACAGAGGTTACGGAGGCAAACGCAAATAAAAACGCAGAAGGATGCTATACCATCAGTGGGACTCCGGAAAGACGAGGTAGAGTGAAGGAAAGGACAAAGACCGGCCAAGGGCCGGAAGGGAAAGCAGGCCCGCGAACGCCTAGAGAAACAGGGGAAACAAGGGGTGAGGTTGCCAGCAGTAAAACACGAACCGCCCATTGTGACTATACGAATTAATAGTCGGGCGGTAAAGGCCTTGATCGACTGCGGAGCAACGCG
>NW_027163769.1:0-239 GCF_002600585.1 Cystoisospora suis
CGATTGCGAAGTGAGTGAATGGAGCGGATGGAGCCCCTGCTCAGCTACATGCGGGGGAGGGCGTCGAGAAAGGTCGCGTGTAATTCTTCAAGAAGCGCAAGGAAGAGGAAAGCCTTGCCCTCCCCTGGTCGACTCCAATCCATGCGGCTTAGAGGCTTGCAGTAAGCGCTGACACACACATAGGGCGATAGCAGGTGGAAGGGAAAGAGACGAAATAGAAGGAGAAATGAATGAAAACG
>NW_027163770.1:0-210 GCF_002600585.1 Cystoisospora suis
TGTTTTGCGTCAGCGTTTTATTTCATACAAGTCACGCTGGGATGCTCTCCGGGAACTAACGCAACTCAAGTTCAGCCCGCGCCAGCCGCGCCAGTACATCGGCACTTTTCAGAGACTGGTGTTGCGCGCGACACACATCGACAATGACATGAAACGCTTTCACTTCTTTAACGGCTTGGATCAGCGCACAAGGGACGCGCTTATCACTGT
>NW_027163771.1:0-227 GCF_002600585.1 Cystoisospora suis
CGCAAAGAGAGCCAAAGGAAGCAGAGGAAAGAGAGTCGAGTGGCGTAAAAGAGATAGAGTTAAACGATGTATAAGCGAGACAGTGGAGCAGGGTAATGGAGGGAGAATCGAGTGTGGTAACAGAGAGAGAGTTGAGTTGGATAGAGATGAGAGAGCAGAATTGCACAAAGGAGTGAGAGTTGAATTGGGTAAAGGAGAGAGAGTGGAAGCGTGTAAAGCAAAGAGGG
>NW_027163772.1:0-212 GCF_002600585.1 Cystoisospora suis
AGCACAGCGCAAGAACAGGTCAGGACGGCAACCTCACAGGGAGAACGAACACGCCCTGTCAAGATCAACACCACAGCTGCAAGAACTTACGGGGAAGAGAATGTTCAGCGCGACGAAAACCTCCTTCCTCGCGCAGCAGACGATACCTAAAGGCAACACAAGGACACAATTCAACAAAAACGAACTTCAAACAACCGAAGTTGGGCACAAAC
>NW_027163773.1:0-362 GCF_002600585.1 Cystoisospora suis
AAGAATGGAAAGTCACGCACCAGGATTGATGGGGTAGAGATAATGGCCGGGAAACCACCTGAAGGGGGAAACACATTCAGTAGGATAGGAAATTTCATTAGAAAGAAAGAATCAGGAGCAAGTCGAGAGTCAGAGTGTAGGAGTCCGCTCAGAGGGAATGAATGTGCCATACCAAAGGCCGTTCCATGTAAGGAACAAGGACTCCTTTATCGATGGTACCTGAAAACACACTTAAAGATGGGTCAGAGATGGGAGAAAACGAAAGAGAACTGCCAGGAAAGAGCTTACCGAGCTTCCTTAACTTCCAAACCAATTAAGAATACGCCCTCAGAGAGGCTCCAACCGAAGGAAAGAAATCCTTC
>NW_027163773.1:757-927 GCF_002600585.1 Cystoisospora suis
TTAGAACGGGTAGTCAAAGAACGCACCATGATAAGGGAGTCGGGAGCACCTGATAACAATGAAGGGGGGTCAGAAAAGTTGGTAAAAGCACCTAAAAATAAAAATAATTTAGCCTAAAGCTCCGGAAGTGAGTCAGAAGAAAGTTTAGGGGCGATCGAAAGTAAGGGGGA
>NW_027163774.1:0-495 GCF_002600585.1 Cystoisospora suis
TTTAATTCTTCCTCCCAACACCTCCTTAAACGAAAATTCTCTCCTAACACCGCTAATTCCTCCTTTCTGAATTCTTTCTTGGTCTGTTGTTCATTCTCCGGGTCATTACTGGTCATTTTTCCCTCCTCTTCGCTAATCTCGGCCTTCCCCGGACCTTCCTCTGACCCTCCTAATGGTTCATTTTGTTTCGAAATCTCCTCCTGATCCTTTCTTGTTGTTTCTCCTTGTGGTTCTATCCCCAAATTTTCTTTCCTGAAGACGACAATCGTCTTCGATGAACTTTCCACCCCTTTCTCGGCCTTTCTTCCTTCCTCCCCCTTACTTTCGATCGCCCCCAAACCTTCTTCTGACTCATTTCCGAAACTCTAGGCCAAATTATTTTTATTTTTAGGTACTTTTACTAACTTTTCTGACCCCCCTTCATCGTTATCAGGTGCCCTCGACTTCCTTATCATGGGTTCTTCGATTACCCGTTCTAGTCTGACTCTTCCCCGT